>NW_026914853.1:0-7523 GCF_034315485.1 Pezoporus occidentalis
AACAAAGTGATCAAAATAAAACATGTTCAAGAGCATTCTAATGACCCACAGAGGTTCTCAACCCTAACCCTAACCCTAACCCTAACCCTAACCCTAACCGTAAACCTAACCCTACCCCATTTCTCCCCTCTAACTGTAACAAAGCGAGTGTAATACTATATATCTAGATATATAGGAAAACACAGTAAACGTAACAAAGTGAGCAAAATAAAGTATGTTCAAGAGCATTCTAATGACCCACAGAGGTTCTCAACCCCAACCCTAACCCTAACCCTAACCCTAACCCTAACCCATTTCTCCCCTGTAACTGTAACAAAGTGAGTGCAACACTATATATATAGATATATAGGAAAACACAGTAAATGTAACAAAGTGAGCAAAATAAAGCATGTTCAAGAGCATTCTAATGACCCACAGAGGTACTCAACCCTAACCCTAACCCTAACCCTAACCCTAACTAACCCTAACCCATTTCTCCCCTGTAACTGTAACAAAGTGAGTGTAATACTATATGTATATATATATACAGGAAAACAGAGGAAACGTAACAAAGTGAGCAAAATAAAACATGTTCAAGAGCATTCTAATGACCCACAGAGGTTCTCAACCCTAACCCTAACCCTAACCCTAACCCTAACCCTAAACCTAACCCTAACCCTAACCCATTTCTCCCCTGTAACTGTAACAAAGTGAGTGTAATACTATATGTATATATATATACAGGAAAACAGAGGAAACGTAACAAAGTGATCAAAATAAAGCATGTTCAAGAGGATTCTAATGACCCACAGAGGTTCTCAACCCTAACCCTAACCCTAACCCTAACCCTAACCCTAACCATAAACCTAACCCTACCCCATTTCTCCCCTCTAACTGTAACAAAGCGAGTGTAATACTATATATATAGATATATAGGAAAACACAGTAAACGTAACAAAGTGAGCAAAATAAAGTATGTTCAAGAGCATTCTAATGACCCACAGAGGTTCTCAACCCTAACCCTAACCCTAACCGTGTAATGCTATATGTATATATATATACAGGAAAACAGAGGAAACGTAACAAATTGATCAAAATAAAGCATGTTCAAGAGGATTCTAATGACCCACAGAGGTTCTCAACCCTAACCCTAACCCTAACCCTAACCCTAACCGTAAACCTAACCCTACCCCATTTCTCCCCTCTAACTGTAACAAAGCGAGTGTAATACTATATATCTAGATATATAGGAAAACACAGTAAACGTAACAAAGTGAGCAAAATAAAGCATGTTCAAGAGCATTCTAATGACCCACAGAGGTACTCAACCCTAACCCTAACCCTAACCCTAACCCTAACACTAACCCTAACCCATTTCTCCCCTGTAACTGTAACAAAGTGTGTGTAATACTATATGTATATATATATACAGGAAAACAGAGGAAACGTAACAAAGTGAGCAAAATAAAACATGTTCAAGAGCATTCTAATGACCCACAGAGGTTCTCAACCCTAACCCTAACCCTAACCCTAACCCTAACCCTAACCCTAAACCTAACCCTAACCCTAACCCATTTCTCCCCTGTAACTGTAACAAAGTGAGTGTAATACTATATGTATATATATATACAGGAAAACAGAGGAAACGTAACAAAGTGATCAAAATAAAGCATGTTCAAGAGGATTCTAATGACCCACAGAGGTTCTCAACCCTAACCCTAACCCTAACCCTAACCCTAACCGTAAACCTAACCCTACCCCATTTCTCCCCTCTAACTGTAACAAAGCGAGTGTAATACTATATATCTAGATATATAGGAAAACACAGTAAACGTAACAAAGTGAGCAAAATAAAGTATGTTCAAGAGCATTCTAATGACCCACAGAGGTTCTCAACCCCAACCCTAACCCTAACCCTAACCCTAACCCTAACCCATTTCTCCCCTGTAACTGTAACAAAGTGAGTGCAACACTATATATATAGATATATAGGAAAACACAGTAAATGTAACAAAGTGAGCAAAATAAAGCATGTTCAAGAGCATTCTAATGACCCACAGAGGTACTCAACCCTAACCCTAACCCTAACCCTAACACTAACCCTAACCCATTTCTCCCCTGTAACTGTAACAAAGTGAGTGTAATACTATATGTATATATATATACAGGAAAACAGAGGAAACGTAACAAAGTGAGCAAAATAAAACATGTTCAAGAGCATTCTAATGACCCACAGAGGTTCTCAACCCTAACCCTAACCCTAACCCTAACCCTAACCCTAACCCTAAACCTAACCCTAACCCTAACCCATTTCTCCCCTGTAACTGTAACAAAGTGAGTGTAATACTATATGTATATATATATACAGGAAAACAGAGGAAACGTAACAAAGTGATCAAAATAAAGCATGTTCAAGAGGATTCTAATGACCCACAGAGGTTCTCAACCCTAACCCTAACCCTAACCCTAACCCTAACCGTAAACCTAACCCTACCCCATTTCTCCCCTCTAACTGTAACAAAGCGAGTGTAATACTATATATCTAGATATATAGGAAAACACAGTAAACGTAACAAAGTGAGCAAAATAAAGTATGTTCAAGAGCATTCTAATGACCCACAGAGGTTCTCAACCCCAACCCTAACCCTAACCCTAACCCTAACCCTAACCCATTTCTCCCCTGTAACTGTAACAAAGTGAGTGCAACACTATATATATAGATATATAGGAAAACACAGTAAATGTAACAAAGTGAGCAAAATAAAGCATGTTCAAGAGCATTCTAATGACCCACAGAGGTACTCAACCCTAACCCTAACCCTAACCCTAACCCTAACCCTAACCCTAACCCATTTCTCCCCTGTAACTGTAACAAAGTGAGTGTAATACTATATGTATATATATATACAGGAAAACAGAGGAAACGTAACAAAGTGATCAAAATAAAGCATGTTCAAGAGGATTCTAATGACCCACAGAGGTTCTCAATCCTAACCCTAACCCTAACCCTAACCCTAACCCTAACCGTAAACCTAACCCTACCCCATTTCTCCCCTCTAACTGTAACAAAGCGAGTGTAATACTATATATATAGATATATAGGAAAACACAGTAAATGTAACAAAGTGAGCAAAATAAAGCATGTTCAAGAGCATTCTAATGACCCACAGAGGTACTCAACCCTAACCCTAACCCTAACCCTAACCCTAACACTAACCCTAACCCATTTCTCCCCTGTAACTGTAACAAAGTGAGTGTAATACTATATGTATATATATATACAGGAAAACAGAGGAAACGTAACAAAGTGAGCAAAATAAAACGTGTTCAAGAGCATTCTAATGACCCACAGAGGTTCTCAACCCTAACCCTAACCCTAACCCTAACCCTAACCCTAAACCTAACACTAACCCTAACCCATTTCTCCCCTGTAACTGTAACAAAGTGAGTGTAATACTATATGTATATATATATACAGGAAAACAGAGGAAACGTAACAAAGTGATCAAAATAAAGCATGTTCAAGAGGATTCTAATGACCCACAGAGGTTCTCAACCCTAACCCTAACCCTAACCGTAAACCTAACCCTACCCCATTTCTCCCCTCTAACTGTAACAAAGCGAGTGTAATACTATATATATAGATATATAGGAAAACACAGTAAACGTAACAAAGTGAGCAAAATAAAGTATGTTCAAGAGCATTCTAATGACCCACAGAGGTTCTCAACCCCAACCCTAACCCTAACCCTAACCCTAACCCTAACCCATTTCTCCCCTGTAACTGTAACAAAGTGAGTGCAACACTATATATATAGATATATAGGAAAACACAGTAAATGTAACAAAGTGAGCAAAATAAAGCATGTTCAAGAGCATTCTAATGACCCACAGAGGTACTCAACCCTAACCCTAACCCTAACACTAACCCTAACCCATTTCTCCCCTGTAACTGTAACAAAGTGTGTGTAATACTATATGTATATATATACAGGAAAACAGAGGAAATGTAACAAAGTGAGCAAAATAAAACATGTTCAAGAGCATTCTAATGACCCACAGAGGTTCTCAACCCTAACCCTAACCCTAACCCTAACCCTAACCCTAAACCTAACCCTAACCCTAACCCATTTCTCCCCTGTAACTGTAACAAAGTGAGTGTAATACTATATGTATATATATATACAGGAAAACAGAGGAAACGTAACAAAGTGATCAAAATAAAGCATGTTCAAGAGGATTCTAATGACCCACAGAGGTTCTCAACCCTAACCCTAACCCTAACCCTAACCCTAACCGTAAACCTAACCCTACCCCATTTCTCCCCTCTAACTGTAACAAAGCGAGTGTAATACTATATATATAGATATATAGGAAAACACAGTAAACGTAACAAAGTGAGCAAAATAAAGTATGTTCAAGAGCATTCTAATGACCCACAGAGGTTCTCAACCCCTAACCCTAACCCTAACCCTAACCCTAACCCTAACCCATTTCTCCCCTGTAACTGTAACAAAGTGAGTGCAACACTATATATATAGATATATAGGAAAACACAGTAAATGTAACAAAGTGAGCAAAATAAAGCATGTTCAAGAGCATTCTAATGACCCACAGAGGTCAACCCTAACCCTAACCCTAACCCTAACCCTAACACTAACCCTAACCCATTTCTCCCCTGTAACTGTAACAAAGTGAGTGTAATACTATATGTATATATATATACAGGAAAACAGAGGAAACGTAACAAAGTGAGCAAAATAAAACATGTTCAAGAGCATTCTAATGACCCACAGAGGTTCTCAACCCTAACCCTAACCCTAACCCTAACCCTAACCCTAACCCTAACCCTAACCCATTTCTCCCCTGTAACTGTAACAAAGTGAGTGTAATACTATATATATATATATATAGGAAAACACAGTAAACGTAACAAAGTGAGCAAAATAAAGCATGTTCAAGAGCATTCT
Source organism: Pezoporus occidentalis (assembly GCF_034315485.1). Classification (NCBI taxonomy): domain Eukaryota; kingdom Metazoa; phylum Chordata; class Aves; order Psittaciformes; family Psittacidae; genus Pezoporus; species Pezoporus occidentalis. Next base: position 4,950 of record NW_026914853.1, read on the forward strand.
AATGACCCACAGAGGTTCTCAACCCTAACCCTAACCCTAACCCTAACCCTAACCGTAAACCTAACCCTAACCCTAACCCATTTCTCCCCTGTAACTGTAACAAAGTGAGTGTAATACTATATATATATATATATAGGAAAACACAGTAAACGTAACAAAGTGAGCAAAATAAAACATGTTCAAGAGCATTCTAATGACCCACAGAGGTCAACCCTAACCCTAACCCTAACCCTAACCCTAACCCTAACCCTAACCCTAACCCATTTCTCCCCTGTAACTGTAACAAAGTGAGTGTAATACTATATATATATATATATAGGAAAACACAGTAAATGTAACAAAGTGAGCAAAATAAAGCATGTTCAAGAGCATTCTAATGACCCACAGAGGTACTCAACCCTAACCCTAACCCTAACCCTAACCCTAACCCTAACCCTAACCCATTTCTCCCCTGTAACTGTAACAAAGTGAGTGTAATACTATATATATATATATATATAGGAAAACACAGTAAACGTAACAAAGTGAGCAAAATAAAGCATGTTCAAGAGCATTCTAATGACCCACAGAGGTTCTCAACCCTAACCCTAACCCTAACCCTAACCCTAAACCTAACCCTAACCCTAACCCATTTCTCCCCTGTAACTGTAACAAAGTGAGTGTAATACTATATATATATATATATAGGAAAACACAGTAAATGTAACAAAGTGAGCAAAATAAAGCATGTTCAAGAGCATTCTAATGACCCACAGAGGTTCTCAACCCTAACCCTAACCCTAACCCTAACACCCTAACCCTAACCCATTTCTCCCCTGTAACTGTAACAAAGTGAGTGTAATACTATATATATATATATATAGGAAAACACAGGAAACGTAACAAAGTGAGCAAAATAAAACATGTTCAAGAGCATTCTAATGACCCACAGAGGTTCTCAACCCTAACCCTAACCCTAACCCTAACCCTAACCCTAAACCTAACCCTAACCCTAACCCATTTCTCCCCTGTAACTGTAACAAAGTGAGTGTAATACTATATGTATATATATATACAGGAAAACAGAGGAAACGTAACAAAGTGATCAAAATAAAGCATGTTCAAGAGGATTCTAATGACCCACAGAGGTTCTCAACCCTAACCCTAACCCTAACCCTAACTGAACCTAACCCTAACCCCCCATTTCTCCCCTCTAACTGTAACAAAGCGAGTGTAATACTATATATATAGATATATAGGAAAAGACTTTTTACTTTACTTAGTGAGTTTATTTTAGTATGTTCTAGAGCTTTCTATTGACCCACAGAGGTTCTCAACCCCAACCCTAACCCTAACCCTAACCCTAACCCTAACCCATTTCTCCCCTGTAACTGTAACAAAGTGAGTGCAACACTATATATATAGATATATAGGAAAACACAGTAAATGTAACAAAGTGAGCAAAATAAAGCATGTTCAAGAGCATTCTAATGACCCACAGAGGTACTCAACCCTAACCCTAACCCTAACCCTAACCCTAACACTAACCCTAACCCATTTCTCCCCTGTAACTGTAACAAAGTGAGTGTAATACTATATGTATATATATATACAGGAAAACAGAGGAAACGTAACAAAGTGAGCAAAATAAAACATGTTCAAGAGCATTCTAATGACCCACAGAGGTTCTCAACCCTAACCCTAACCCTAACCCTAACCCTAACCCTAAACCTAACCCTAACCCTAACCCATTTCTCCCCTGTAACTGTAACAAAGTGAGTGTAATACTATATGTATATATATATACAGGAAAACAGAGGAAACGTAACAAAGTGATCAAAATAAAGCATGTTCAAGAGGATTCTAATGACCCACAGAGGTCAACCCTCAACCCTAACCCTAACCCTAACCCTAACCCTAACCCTAACCCTAACCGTAAACCTAACCCTACCCCATTTCTCCCCTCTAACTGTAACAAAGCGAGTGTAATACTATATATCTAGATATATAGGAAAACACAGTAAACGTAACAAAGTGAGCAAAATAAAGTATGTTCAAGAGCATTCTAATGACCCACAGAGGTTCTCAACCCCAACCCTAACCCTAACCCTAACCCTAACCCTAACCCATTTCTCCCCTGTAACTGTAACAAAGTGAGTGCAACACTATATATCTAGATATATAGGTAACAAAGTGAGCAAAATAAAACATGTTCAAGAGCATTCTAATGACCCACAGAGGTTCTCAACCCTAACCCTAACCCTAACCCTAACCCTAACCCTAACCCTAACCCTAACCCTAAACCTAACCCTAACCCTAACCCATTTCTCCCCTGTAACTGTAACAAAGTGAGTGTAATACTATATGTATATATATATACAGGAAAACAGAGGAAACGTAACAAAGTGATCAAAATAAAGCATGTTCAAGAGGATTCTAATGACCCACAGAGGTTCTCAACCCTAACCCTAACCCTAACCCTAACCCTAACCGTAAACCTAACCCTACCCCATTTCTCCCCTCTAACTGTAACAAAGCGAGTGTAATACTATATATCTAGATATATAGGAAGTGAGTGCAACACTATATATATAG
>NW_026914854.1:0-7443 GCF_034315485.1 Pezoporus occidentalis
GGGGGGTGGGAAACCCTGTGCTCCCGCGAGTTGGGAAACGAGTTGTAATCTTCCCCCGGTTTCAGCCGACCGGGGACGTCTGTTCCTAGTTTCTCCGTTGCTACCGCGGCAGTTTTCTTTTCCGCCTTGTATCTTTTTATACAGTTCATTGCTTCCCTCCTTGGTTTACCGAGTTTCTTTGCCTTTTTATAATCATTAAGCACTGAGTCAAATAGTTCATCACCAAACTTTCGCCACTCACTCTCCTCAAATATTGTATTAGGATCTACAAAAAATCCCTTAGCCTTCCTTACAGCCACTAGACCTGCTAGCTTCTTTAGAGTCTCAGGCTTAATTCCCCGCTTTTATAAAAAGCACTGTAAAAAGTTCAGGGCTCAGCAGAATCATCGACGTCTGCGAAGTGCAAAGTCTGTGTGGCCGCCCCGACTCCCAATTTGGGGGTGGCCAATAGACAGCTCTCTGCCGCCTTCCAGGTCTCCTGCGGCTTGTATTGCTTCGCAACAGCAAGAGAAAAATCTGCCCAAAACCACCTTGTCCTGCTTCTCCTATGGGATACAGGTCAGAGCCCCAGAACTGGACAAAACCACCCCAAAACCACCTTGTCCTGTTTCTCCTGTGGGACCCAAGTTCAGAACCCCAAAACAGGCTCAAAAAAGTACAAAAACAACCAAAAACTATTCAAAACCACCCCCAAAACAACCCCAAACCACCCTAAACCCACCAAAAAAACACCTTGTCCTGCTTCTCCTGTGGGACACAGGCTCAGAGCCCCAAAACAGACCCAAAACAGGCCAAAAAGAGGAAAAAAACACACCAAAACACCCCAAACCACCCCTAAAACAGCCCAAGCCAACCCCGAAGCACCGGCTCGTGCTGCAGCTCTGCCTCATTCCAGAGCCTTGGATCATCTGGGAGCACGGGATCCCATTGGCATCACAGCTCCTGGTGCTTGGGAGCAGATCCTATGGGATCTGGATCCAGATCCGGATGCTCCACACATGGACACGGATCCAGGTCCGGATCCGGTTGTAGGGGGGAGCGCGGACACGGAATTCCATGGGGCTGGAAGAGCAGAACTGGGCTCCAGGAGGGGGGGCTCTGGGGTGGGGGGGAGAGACACCATTGCCCCTCATTGTCTCCATTGACCCTATTGGCCGCCATTACCCCCTTTGCCCTCCCCGTTACCCCCATTGCCCATTACCCCCAATGCCCCCCATTACCCCCATTGCTCCCCGTTGCCCCTGTTACCCCATTGCCCCCCCATTACCCATTACCCCCATTGCCACCCGTTACCCCCATTCCCAACTCACTTCCCACTGCTCTGCACTGGATCCAAAGATGGGGCTGGGGATGCCCCGGTCCCGCCGCACATCCGGTTGCGGCTCCCATTGAGGCTCCAGGGACCCCGGGTTCGAGCCCCGAGCTCCCGGGTTCGAGCCCCGGTGCCCCCGGAGCAGCGGCGAGAGCCGGGGGGGGAAGCCCCGGTGCCCCCCCCCCCACGGAGCAGCGCCCCCAGCACCGAGCGGCGCCGCTCCCGTAGCAGCACCGGGGCCCGGTGCAACAGCGCCCCCAAGCGGGCGGCCAGGACCCGCGCTATGGGGTGTTGGGGGGCGGGCACTGGGACCCCCAAGTTATGGGGCGCCCCCTTTGTGCCCCCCAAGTCATGGGGCGGGGTCTGAGGGTCCCCGTTTGTGCCCTCCCCCAAGTTATGGGGCACCCCCTTTGTGGCCCCCAAGGTATGGGGCAGGCTCTGGAAGTCCCCTATGGAGCCCCCAAGTTATGGGGTGCCCCCTTTGTCCCCCCCAAGTTATGAAGCGGGGTCTGGGTCCCCCCTATGGAGCCCCCCTTTGTGCCCCCAAGGTATGGGATGGGGTCTGAGGGTCCCCCTTTGTGCCCCCCCCCCATGTTATGAGGCACCCCCTTCGTGCCCCCCAAGCTATGGGACGGGGTCTGGGTCCCCACTATGGAGCCCCCCTTTGTGCCCCCAAGTTATGGGGTGAGGTCTGAGGGTCCCCCTTTGTGCCCTCCCCCAAGTTAGGGGGCTCCCCACCTGTGGAGCCCCCCAAGTTATGGGGCGGGGTCTGGGTCCCCCCTATGGAGCCGCCCAAGTTATGGGGCACCCCCTCTGTGCCCCCCTCAAAGTTATGGGGCACCCCTATAGTGCGGGGGGTGCCGAGGCCCCGCCCCACGTGACCCGAGGTGACCTGGAGGGCGAAGAGCCCGCGGGGGTGGGGCAGGAGGCGGTGCTGGGTGATGACCACGTGACGGGGGGGAGGGGCCTGCGGGTGGGTGCGCAGGGGCCAGGATCGCCCCCTCCCCCGCCCCCGCGCCCGCCCCAGTTTGGTCCCGTCCAGTTCCCGCCAATTTCGCCCATCATGGCGGAGCTGGAGCTCCCCTCCGATCCCGAGCTGCGCAGGTTGGAGCCCGCGGGACCCCCCAGTGGGGGCTTTTGGGGTCCTGGGGGGGTTGGGGTGCTCCTGACCCCCTCTCTTTGTCTCCCCCCCACCTCCAGGCTGTGCACGGGGCCCTGTGCCCCCATCCGGGAGTACATCATGGGCCACGTGCGGCACCCGCGGTGAGTATCTGCTGTACCGGAAAATGGGGGGGGATCCCCAAGCTCATTGGGGAGCCTCCAAAACCCCTCAGGACCCCCCCAAACCCCTTTGCCTGTTAGAACACCCCCAAAATTCCATTGGGATCTCAACAACTCCCCAGCACCCCCCAATTCCCCCTTGTGACACCCCCCCCCCCAACCCCTTCTCCCAGATCCATGCACAGGAGCCCAAATTCCTTTAGGACCCCTCCAAATCCCATTGGGATCCCCAGGAACCCCCAGTTCCCTCCCACGATCCTCCCCGACACCCCCCCCCCCAACCCCTCCTTTAACCCCCCCCACCCCCCCAGGTTTCCTCCTTAACTCGGGGCTCAGGTACCAGCACCTCAAGGAGATTCAGGTTTGGGGGGTGGGGTGGGGAGCGTTAGAGGTTTTTTTCGGGGGGCTCTATGGGGTTTCAGGGGGTCCCACAGGGACCAAAACAACCCCTGCATCCCAAAACGCCCCCCCTGCACTCCAAAACCACCCCCCTGCACACCAAAACACAACCCCTGCACCCTAAAACCACCCCCATGCATCCCAGAAGCCCCACGGCACCCCAAAACCGCCCCCCTGCACCCCAAAACACACCTCTGCACCAAAAATCTACCCCCACTGCACCCCAAAACAGCCCTCTGCACCCCAAAAGCACCCACTGTGCACCCCAAAACAACCCCCTCTGCACCCCAAAACCACCCTATGGATTCCCCCATGCACCCAAAACCCTCTCAAGGACCCCCCGAATACATCCTGCAGCCTGGTTTCCCCCCCTGCACCCCAAAACTGCCCCTGGGCCCTCCCCCATGACCTTTTCCTCCCCACTCCTGAACCCCAGAACCCTTTAGGGACCCCCTCTATACTTTAAACCCCCCTGGGTTTCCTTCTGAAGTGGGTGCTGGGCTCATAGGGGTCCTTAAAGCTCCCCCCCACTCTCCCTAAACCCAGTGCTGAGACCTTTTGGGGTGCCCCCAACCCCTCCATGGTCCCTGCAGCCCTTTTGGGGTCCCCAAAATGGGATCTGGACCCCTTTGGGCCCCCCAAACTCCCCTCAACGTTTGGCTTTGGGGCCCCCCTTGCCAGCAGGTTGATGCTGGAGGCCACGGGGCTCTCAGGGGCTCGGGGGGCCCAGATCCAGCAGGGCCCAGAGCTATGGGGCAGCCCCATGGACTCCCCAGAAACTGCCCTGGGGCCACTGAGGAGGCAGCTGCAGGAGGGGAAGCAGCGGCTGGTGGGTGCCAACGGGGGAATGTGGGGATTTGGGGAGGGTCCTGATGGGCTTGGGGGGGTCTGGGAAGTGGAATTTGATGGTTATGGGGAGGGGTTGGGGTCCCTAAAGGGTCCCAGCGCCGCTTTTTGGGAGGGATGAGGGATATCTGGGGGTCCTGGAGGGGGATTTTGGGTCTATAGGGGATGACATGGGGGAGTTTGGGGCTTTAGGGGGATTTTGGGGGTTCAGCGGTGCTGGGAGGGGGATCTGGGGGTTATGAATGGGTTTGGTGTTAAGGGAGAGGCTTGTGGGGAAATATGGGGCGATATTTAAGGTGTTTGGGGGTCTTGGGGGGTATTTGGGTCCCTCCCATGGCTTTGGGGTCCCTCATTTCCTTGTGTCCCCCCCTCCATCCCTTCCAGTCCCGTCGCTGGATCCAGCTCCGGGCTCTGCCCGCATCCAATGGGAAGCTCCAGGCGCAGCTGCGCCCCCTGCAGGCCCAGGTGAGCAAAGAGGGGGAGGGAGGAGGAGGGGCTGGGGGGCGTGGCGTCACCCCTTTGGCCACGCCCCTTTCAGGCCCTAGGGAGAAGGGCGGGGGCTGCTGGAAGCGCTGAGCATGCTGGGCTAAAAGGACACAAATTAAGTAGGCCCCACATTAATAACATGTAAATAAGGAAGTAACGTGTAAATAAGGTCAGCCCTACATGAAGTGCGTGTGGATAAAGCAGGTCCTACGCTAATTGCATGTAAATAAGGGGGGGGTAATGATGGTGGGATGAGAAATGGGGAGGGATGGAGGGAGAGGGGGAGAAATGGCAGGAATGTGGGGAATGGGGGTGGGAAAAAGGGGGAGGGGGACTGGGGGGTATAAGGGGGGGAGGGGAGAAGATGGACATGCGGTGGGGGAGGGGAAGAGGGGACAAAGGGGGGGGGAGGGGTGAGGAAAGGCCCCATATTCAGCCCCATGGGGGGCAGCCGGGAGGGGGATAAACGGGGACACGAGTTGGGGAGCTCAGAGCTGATTGGCTGTTGCCTGGGAAACGCTCACCAGATCGAGGCTGGGGGTGGAGAGGGGGAAGTTGCCTGCGCAACGGCGGCATCCAACCCGGAAGTGCGGAGAGCATCCCGGAACGGGGATGGGGAAAGGCTGAAACACGGGGGGGGGAGAGGGGGCCTCGATTTCCTGTGAAATCTTTATTTATTGGTTAAGTTTCCTTTTTATACATTCTTAAGGTGACCCCTCCCCCCCGCGCTATTTACATCGGTGTCAATAAGGCTTCAGAGAGACGCCCCCCCCCCCCCCCCCCATCCCCCCCTTTATCCTCCCCTCTCCCATCCCGGGTATAAAGAGGGGGGGAGGTGCCACCCCCTGAAACCCCCGGGTGGGGGATGGGAGGTTGTGTCCATTGGGGACCCTCCCCCACCCCCCTCGTTTTGGGGTGCTGGGGGGGAGGTGAGGCCCATCCCCCCCCCCTCCCCCACCTTCCCCATCCCCGTTTTTGGTTACATGAAGCCCCGAGGGAGGGGAGGGCTCTCCTCTGCACTGGTTACTGCAGGGCTCTCCCTCCTTAAAGAGCCCACGCTCACCGTGGGGGCCCCGTCACAATGGGCAAATCCACAGCGACCGCCACGGCTTTGGGATGGCGGCAGCATCGTGCCCATGGCCACTGGGCACCCAGGGGTGCTCCGGGAGTCGCTGCGGGGGGACCAGGCTCTGCCCAGCCGGCTCGGGGAGGTCCCTCACGGGCTGCTCTTCCTCAGTGCCTTTGGTCCGGAGGTGGAGCATGCGAGGGGTCACAGCTCAACGTGGGCCATGGAACAGGGCGTCACGGCCACCTCCGAGGAGTGGAGAGGGACCGACATTGGCACAGCAGAGAATCATGGAATCCCAGAGTGGGCTGGAAGGGACCTTAAAGCTCACCCAGCTCCAAGCCCCAAAGGCACGGGCAGGGACACCTTCCACTAGAGCAGCTTGCTCCACGGCCCTGTGTCTCTGTGCACTCCCAGGGCATCCTGGGGATACCCCTAGAGAATCCCAGAGAATGCCTGCAGCACCTCCAGAGCACCCTATGGACCCAGTCAGAGCTCATGCATCACAATGACCTTGGGGACATGGAGACCACGGGGGTGGCTGATTCTGGAACTCCCCGTGTTCAGGTGTGTGAGGTCACAGAACCTCACAGAACCCTCCAGCAGAGGCACCGGGAGACGACAGCTGCCCCACGGAACACAAGCTACCGGTGGAGGAGGCAAGAGCAGCTCCTCTGGTGGTTCCCGTCTTGGTGTCTCGGAGCCGGTGCCGCCTGTGGACACAGAAGCGTGGAACGAGGTGGGTGGCGATGGCGATCTTGGGGTGCTGTAGGAGTTGCCAGAACACCTCAAGAGACTTCCCCAGAGTGGCTGCTTTGGACTCGGTGTGTGAGTTGGGCTGGCTGAGCCGGCAGCGGAGCGCTGCGGCTTCCGAGGGATGATCCTGGGATCTCCCCTCATTTCTTGTGGGGAGAACAAGGGCTGTGGGGATGGGCCAAGGGGGAACGATTTTAATGTGACAGAGAGGGGAGATTGCGATGAGATCTTAGAAGTTGTTCCCTGTGAGGGTGGTGGGACAGTGGCACAGGGTGCCCAGAGAAGTTGTGGCTGCCCCATGGCTGGCAGTGCTCAAGGCCAGGTTGAATGGAGCTTGGAGCAAGCTGCTCTAGTGGAAGTTGTCTCTGGCAGTGGCAGGGGTTGGAGCTGGATGAGCTTTAAGGTCCCTCCCAATCCAAACCATTGTGTGCTTCCGTGATATCCTCCAAGTCCCCAGTGCTGCCGGGTGGCAGACCATGATGCTGGCACGTACTGCCGTGGGCTTGCTGGAAGTTGAGTGCTAGGCCTGGCTCTTGCCCTGGCTTTTCGGACACTGCAGTGGGTGCTGCATGCAAGGAGGGATGTGGGAAGAGGCTCTCTGCTGCCTGAGGTGGCATGGTCCTGCTGGGACCTGAGTTGCTCCCCCCAGGAACCCTGTGGGCAGGGACTGGGGCTTTGTCACTCTCCTGGGTTCAGCAGTAACTGGCATTTTTCTCCTTCTTAGTAGCTGGTGCAGTGCTGTGCTTTTTGACTTTCAGCCTGGGAACAGCGCTGATAACACCGGTGTTTTCAGATGTTGTTCAGTAATGTTTACTCTGACCAAGGACTTTGTGAGTCTCACGCTTGGCAGGGAGGAGGGGAAGCCAGGGGGAACCAGAGACAGGACACCTGACCCAAACTAGCCAAAGTGGTATTCCATACCACAGCACTACATACCCACTATATAAACTGGGGTCAGTTACACGGAAGGGGTAGATCACTGCTCGGTCAGGCTATCGATCGGCAGGCGGTAAGCGGTTGTATTCTGTTCCCTTTTTATTTCCTTTATCATTATTATTACTGGTGGTAGCAGCAGTGATTTGTGTTACACCTTAGTTACTGGAGTGTTCTTATCTCAACCCATAGGAGTTACGTTCTTTTCATTTTCCTCCCCATCCCTCCGGAAGCGGGAGGACGGGGCGGGGGGATTGAGCAAGTGGCTGAGTGGTTCTGAGTTGCCGGCTTGGCTTAAACCACAGAAGTCACTGCTGTCATTGCACAGCAGGGCATCCCCTACCCAAGGAGGTTGTGTTGGTCT
>NW_026914855.1:0-5320 GCF_034315485.1 Pezoporus occidentalis
TCTAGATATATAGGAAAACACAGTAAACGTAACAAAGTGAGCAAAATAAAGTATGTTCAAGAGCATTCTAATGACCCACAGAGGTTCTCAACCCCAACCCTAACCCTAACCCTAACCCTAACCCTAACCCATTTCTCCCCTGTAACTGTAACAAAGTGAGTGCAACACTATATATATAGATATATAGGAAAACACAGTAAATGTAACAAAGTGAGCAAAATAAAGCATGTTCAAGAGCATTCTAATGACCCACAGAGGTACTCAACCCTAACCCTAACCCTAACCCTAACCCTAACACTAACCCTAACCCATTTCTCCCCTGTAACTGTAACAAAGTGAGTGTAATACTATATGTATATATATATATACAGGAAAACAGAGGAAACGTAACAAAGTGAGCAAAATAAAACATGTTCAAGAGCATTCTAATGACCCACAGAGGTTCTCAACCCTAACCCTAACCCTAACCCTAACCCTAACCCTAAACCTAACCCTAACCCTAACCCATTTCTCCCCTGTAACTGTAACAAAGTGAGTGTAATACTATATGTATATATATATACAGGAAAACAGAGGAAACGTAACAAAGTGATCAAAATAAAGCATGTTCAAGAGGATTCTAATGACCCACAGAGGTTCTCAACCCTAACCCTAACCCTAACCCTAACCCTAACCCTAACCCTAACCGTAAACCTAACCCTACCCCATTTCTCCCCTCTAACTGTAACAAAGCGAGTGTAATACTATATATCTAGATATATAGGAAAACACAGTAAACGTAACAAAGTGAGCAAAATAAAGTATGTTCAAGAGCATTCTAATGACCCACAGAGGTTCTCAACCCCAACCCTAACCCTAACCCTAACCCTAACCCTAACCCATTTCTCCCCTGTAACTGTAACAAAGTGAGTGCAACACTATATATATAGATATATAGGAAAACACAGTAAATGTAACAAAGTGAGCAAAATAAAGCATGTTCAAGAGCATTCTAATGACCCACAGAGGTACTCAACCCAACCCTAACCCTAACCCTAACCCTAACACTAACCCTAACCCATTTCTCCCCTGTAACTGTAACAAAGTGAGTGTAATACTATATGTATATATATATACAGGAAAACAGAGGAAACGTAACAAAGTGAGCAAAATAAAACATGTTCAAGAGCATTCTAATGACCCACAGAGGTTCTCAACCCTAACCCTAACCCTAACCCTAACCCTAACCCTAAACCTAACCCTAACCCTAACCCATTTCTCCCCTGTAACTGTAACAAAGTGAGTGTAATACTATATGTATATATATATACAGGAAAACAGAGGAAACGTAACAAAGTGATCAAAATAAAGCATGTTCAAGAGGATTCTAATGACCCACAGAGGTTCTCAACCCTAACCCTAACCCTAACCCTAACCCTAACCGTAAACCTAACCCTACCCCATTTCTCCCCTCTAACTGTAACAAAGCGAGTGTAATACTATATATCTAGATATATAGGAAAACACAGTAAACGTAACAAAGTGAGCAAAATAAAGTATGTTCAAGAGCATTCTAATGACCCACAGAGGTTCTCAACCCCAACCCTAACCCTAACCCTAACCCTAACCCTAACCCATTTCTCCCCTGTAACTGTAACAAAGTGAGTGCAACACTATATATATAGATATATAGGAAAACACAGTAAATGTAACAAAGTGAGCAAAATAAAGCATGTTCAAGAGCATTCTAATGACCCACAGAGGTACTCAACCCTAACCCTAACCCTAACCCTAAACACTAACCCTAACCCATTTCTCCCCTGTAACTGTAACAAAGTGAGTGTAATACTATATGTATATATATATACAGGAAAACAGAGGAAACGTAACAAAGTGAGCAAAATAAAACATGTTCAAGAGCATTCTAATGACCCACAGAGGTTCTCAACCCTAACCCTAACCCTAACCCTAACCCTAACCCTAACCCTAAACCTAACCCTAACCCTAACCCATTTCTCCCCTGTAACTGTAACAAAGTGAGTGTAATACTATATGTATATATATATACAGGAAAACAGAGGAAACGTAACAAAGTGATCAAAATAAAGCATGTTCAAGAGGATTCTAATGACCCACAGAGGTTCTCTACCCTAACCCTAACCCTAACCCTAACCCTAACCCTAACCCTACCCCATTTCTCCCCTCTAACTGTAACAAAGCGAGTGTAATACTATATATATAGATATATAGGAAAACACAGTAAATGTAACAAAGTGAGCAAAATAAAGCATGTTCAAGAGCATTCTAATGACCCACAGAGGTACTCAACCCTAACCCTAACCCTAACCCTAACCCTAACCCTAACCCATTTCTCCCCTGTAACTGTAACAAAGTGAGTGCAACACTATATATATAGATATATAGGAAAACACAGTAAATGTAACAAAGTGAGCAAAATAAAGCATGTTCAAGAGCATTCTAATGACCCACAGAGGTACTCAACCCTAACCCTAACCCTAACCCTAACCTAACCCTAACCCTAACCCATTTCTCCCCTGTAACTGTAACAAAGTGAGTGTAATACTATATGTATATATATATACAGGAAAACAGAGGAAACGTAACAAAGTGATCAAAATAAAACATGTTCAAGAGGATTCTAATGACCCACAGAGGTTCTCAACCCTAACCCTAACCCTAACCCTAACCCTAACCCTAACCCTAACCGTAAACCAAACCCTACCCCATTTCTCCCCTGTAACTGCAACAAAGTGAGTGTAATACTATATGTATATATATATATAGGAAAACACAGTAAACGTAACAAAGTGAGCAAAATAAAGTATGTTCAAGAGCATTCTAATGACCCACAGAGGTTCTCAACCCTAACCCTAACCCTAACCCTAACCCTAACCCTAACCCTAACCCATTTCTCCCCTGTAACTGTAACAAAGTGAGTGCAACACTATATATATAGATATATAGGAAAACACAGTAAATGTAACAAAGTGAGCAAAATAAAGCATGTTCAAGAGCATTCTAATGACCCACAGAGGTTCTCAACCCTAACCCTAACCCTAACCCTAACCCTAACCCTAACCCATTTCTCCCCTGTAACTGTAACAAAGTGAGTGTAATACTATATGTATATATATATACAGGAAAACAGAGGAAATGTAACAAAGTGAGCAAAATAAAACATGTTCAAGAGCATTCTAATGACCCACAGAGGTTCTCAACCCTAACCCTAACCCTAACCCTAACCCTAACCTAACCCTAACCCTAACCCATTTCTCCCCTGTAACTGTAACAAAGTGAGTGTAATACTATATGTATATATATATACAGGAAAACAGAGGAAACGTAACAAAGTGATCAAAATAAAGCATGTTCAAGAGCATTCTAATGACCCACAGAGGTTCTCAACCCTAACCCTAACCCTAACCCTAACCCTAACCCTAACCCTAACCCTAACTCTAACCCATTTCTCCCCTGTAACTGTAACAAAGTGAGTGTAATACTATATATATATATATATAGGAAAACACAGTAAACGTAACAAAGTGAGCAAAATAAAGTATGTTCAAGAGCATTCTAATGACCCACAGAGGTTCTCAACCCCAACCCTAACCCTAACCCTAACCCTAACCCTAACCCATTTCTCCCCTGTAACTGTAACAAAGTGAGTGCAACACTATATATATAGATATATAGGAAAACACAGTAAATGTAACAAAGTGAGCAAAATAAAGCATGTTCAAGAGCATTCTAATGACCCACAGAGGTACTCAACCCTAACCCTAACCCTAACCCTAACACTAACCCTAACCCATTTCTCCCCTGTAACTGTAACAAAGTGAGTGTAATACTATATATATATATATACAGGAAAACAGAGGAAACGTAACAAAGTGAGCAAAATAAAGCATGTTCAAGAGCATTCTAATGACCCACAGAGGTCTCAACCCTAACCCTAACCCTAACCCTAACCCTAACCCTAACCCTAACCCTAACCCTAACCCATTTCTCCCCTGTAACTGTAACAAAGTGAGTGTAATACTATATGTATATATATATACAGGAAAACAGAGGAAACGTAACAAAGTGAGCAAAATAAAGCATGTTCAAGAGCATTCTAATGACCCACAGAGGTTCTCAACCCTAACCCTAACCCTAACCCTAACCCTAACCCTAACCCTAACCCATTTCTCCCCTGTAACTGTAACAAAGTGAGTGTAACACTATATATATAGATATATAGGAAAACACAGTAAACGTAACAAAGTGAGCAAAATAAAGCATGTTCAAGAGCATTCTAATGACCCACAGAGGTTCTCAACCCTAACCCTAACCCTAACCCTAACCCTAACCCTAACCCTAACCCATTTCTCCCCTGTAACTGTAACAAAGTGAGTGCAATACTATATATATATATATATAGGAAAACACAGTAAATGTAACAAAGTGAGCAAAATAAAGCATGTTCAAGAGCATTCTAATGACCCACAGAGGTACTAACTAACCCTAACCCTAACCCTAACCCTAACCCTAACCCTAACTAACCCTAACCCTAACCCTAACCCTAACCCATTTCTCCCCTGTAACTGTAACAAAGTGAGTGTAATACTATATGTATATATATATACAGGAAAACAGAGGAAACGTAACAAAGTGAGCAAAATAAAGCATGTTCAAGAGCATTCTAATGACCCACAGAGGTTCTCAACCCTAACCCTAACCCTAACCCTAACCCTAACCCTAACCCTAACCCTAACCCTAACCCATTTCTCCCCTGTAACTGTAACAAAGTGAGTGTAATACTATATGTATATATATATACAGGAAAACAGAGGAAACGTAACAAAGTGAGCAAAATAAAGCATGTTCAAGAGCATTCTAATGACCCACAGAGGTTCTCAAACCCAACCCTAACCCTAACCCTAACCCTAACCCTAACCCTAACCCATTTCTCCCCTGTAACTGTAACAAAGTGAGTGTAATACTATATATATAGATATATAGGAAAACACAGTAAATGTAACAAAGTGAGCAAAATAAAGCATGTTCAAGAGCATTCTAATGACCCACAGAGGTACTCAACCCTAACCCTAACCCTAACCCTAACCCTAACCCTAACCCATTTCTCCCCTGTAACTGTAACAAAGTGAGTGTAATACTATATATATATATATATAGGAAAACACAGTAAATGTAACAAAGTGAGCAAAATAAAGCATGTTCAAGAGCATTCTAATGACCCACAGAGGTACTAAACCCTAACCCTAACCCTAACCCTAACCCTAACACTAACCCTAACCCATTTCTCCCCGGTAACTGTAAC
>NW_026914856.1:0-6247 GCF_034315485.1 Pezoporus occidentalis
AGGTAGTGCCTGAGAGTTAAATGCCAGGATGAAAAGGTGCCATTTGCGGGGCTCAAGTGTCGGGTGTCGTGTCTGGGACAATAGGTAATGCTCCTTGGTGAAATACACAAAGATAGGAAAGCACTGTTTTTTGTCTTTGGCTCCTTCCTGGAGTGTTCTCCTTTGGATTTTGCAGAAAAGTCTAGTATTGGTTCCTACCCAGAAAATTCTGCTTTAGAACTGCTTGGAAAAGTTCAGACCCTTCAAGACCTTTCTAGATACTGCTCACTACTTCTTCTGACATAGGCTGGCCCCCTGCGTCAGAATGAGTGCACTTTTTTGTGAGTATGAAAGCCTGAGCCTCATGCTCTGTGAGGGAGGCAGAAGCTCATCCCAGCCAGGTGAACGTTGCCTGCACGGGGACGCCCGCTAAGGTTGGGCCTGCCACCTAGCACTGCCATGATGATTGTCGGAGCTGGTTTGCTGATGGTCTTCCCAGGGTCCTTGGGGTTGGTAAGATAAGCAACCATGAAAAGTATCCTTTAGTGTATGCTTTACTACCTCTGTAGCTTCTTATGTTAATGGACTAGTTAAGAGTTCTCTGTTGGTCTGTGTTTTTCTCTTACTTGGAGTTCTTGAACTCTGTAAGGTATGTAAGGGGTTTTCCTCATGACAGTGTAGCTCTCTACTCTTGATGATATGTGTGAATGGACAGAAGAGCTCTGGGAATAAGCTTGTAATTAATGAGACAGGTCCAGAGAGTCTGCTTGGGAGTGGGTGTGATAGTATATGTAGAGTTAGTGTCCAAGTCAGTGTCTGAGTGTCTCCAGGCTGCTTTTGTGTCTTGGTTCTCTTGGCATCCCATTTCACTGGTTAGGACTTTGTCTGTGCATTTTCATGTTTGTAGGTCTTGAAGCTGGGCTTTTTGCATCTCCATCCTGTCAGGTTTTGTGGTTGGTTTTGGAATTATGTGGACATTTCAGGCCTTGTTCTCGGTCTCCTGAGGATCCCCGTTGTGTTGCTCATGAGGCTGTCCTGGTGATCTGGGCAGATGCTGTGTTCCATCTGGGAGGCAGTCTGCCTCTCTGTCACGGAGGAGTGTTCCCTGTGGGGGTGTGTGTGTATTTCCTCTTCTAAACTTGTAGTTATTTGGAAATGAGGCTGTCAACTGTACCTGTGGGGGTGTGTGTGTGCTTGTTGCATCTGGAGGCAAGTTCTGCTCACCAATTCTCTCTGAGCTAGAGATACAAAGTTGTGTGGGTATTAACTGAGTTGGTTTTTAGCAATTCAGTGACAATTTTGCAATTGTTTTTTCAGATACCCCTTATGCAGCAGTTGTCAACGTGATGGAAGTAGCCTTGCATCAAGGAGCTGTGGCAGAGATGCGCAGCAGTCGGCAGAGGCTCATAGAGACCCCACAGTGATCCCGTAACGATCACACTATGATGGGCTGGGGGGGGGCGGGTGGCTGCTGCTGCTGCCATCCTGTGTCCAGAGCCGGTTTGGACAGCCGGGGCCCGCGCATGAGCCGTGCTGCTCCCTTTGTCCCCGCAAGTGGGCGGTGTTCTACGTGGTGGCTGCTGGCTTCCGGTGAGGGCGGATCCGCGGCGGCACGTCTGTGTTGCAGGGTGCTTGTAACAGGAGATGCATCGAATTACCAGACTGGGTGTCTTCAGGGCTTCTCTGTTTATGCTGAATGATTTCAAGTCTCAACCTGTTGAGAACAGGCAGAATCTTTATGTGCTCTGCTGCCATTTCTGAACAATTGCTGGTCATTCCTATCTTATTTTTGCTCATTTCTTACCAGTTTTAAGACTATTTTGGGTATTTCTAACCCATTTTTCCCATTGCTAACCTATTTTAAGTCCTTTTTAGCTATTTCTAAAAAATTGATGGCCACTTTTATCTTATTTTTGCCCGTTTCTCACTAGCTTTAAGCCATTTTTGGCTATTTCTGAACAGTTCCTTGCCATTTCTAGTCTAAGCTTTTCCGCATTTCTAAAACTTTTTTTTCTAACCCTTCCGACGCCGCCATTCGTCCAAATGGCCTGGTTGGCCATTTCCGCTCCGTCCTGTTCTTCGGGACCAATCTCTTGCCATTTCTGCACAGACCCGGTTTTTGCCCTTGCCTATACGGAGATGGACAGGCTCCTGGCCGTGTGCTGTCCATGCAGGTGCCCAACAGGCCCCTTCCAGCTATCTTGCTTTTTTTATGTCTGTTTTAGGGTTCGCACCCCAAAGCTTTCAGCAGTCAAACACATCGGTACCCCGACTTACTGTTTAACTAAAGCAGCAGTTTGCAGCTGGTTGCAATGATAGCACATGGAGAGGTGTTGCCCTGAAACAGGATGAAATGGCTGCGTCCTTCCAGCAGGCTGTCTCCAAAAGCAGAATTGACCTGTGAGGTGGACAGTCCTCGCAAGGTGCTCTATGTATCAGGAGGTGATGGAATGCTTCCATGTGGTTGGGGTATTGTGGCAAGCACCTTCCTGCCTATCACCGGGGATGGAAAAATGTCATGATATGAAATGGTTTGGGTTGGGAGGGACCTAAAGCTCATCCAGTTCCAACCCCTGCCTCGGGGAGGGACACCTTCCACTAGAGCAGCTTGCTCCAAGCCCCTGTGTCCAACCTGGCCTTGAACACTGGGGCATGGGCAGCCACAGCTGATTGGGCACCCTGTGCCAGATGCCTCAGCACCCTCACAGGGAAGAGCTTCTGCCTCAGAGCTCAGCTCAGTCTCCGCTCTGGCAGGTTAAAGCCATTCCCCCTTGGCCTGTCCCTACAGGCCCTTGTCCAAAGCCCCTCTCCTGGTTTCCTGGAGCCCCTTCAGGCACTGGAGCTGCTCTGAGGTCTCCTCTTAAGGAGCCTTCTCTTCTCCAGGCTGAAGAAGCCCATCTCTTTCTGCCTGGCTTCACAGCAGAGGTGCTCCAGCCCTCGCAGCATCTCCATGGTTTCCTCTGGCTCACTCGAGCAGCTCCACATCCTTCTTGAGTTGGGGCTCAAGAGCTGTCAGCAAAGATGTCATATGTATGCTGCACAGGTATGAGACTGGACTTGGGCAGGGCAGCACTTCACAGGGGTGTTAATGCAACCGTGGGCACTGCTGGGCAGGCCCTGGGCAGCCAGCTGACCTGGGAGGGAAGCACAGCCAGAAAGAGTGAGCGGACACACTGCCTCTGGGGCAGAAGAGCTCTAGGTGAGGGGCACAGCGCTTAGTTAAGCCATTTTTGGCTATTTCTGAACTATTTGTGGCCATTTCTAGCTGGTTTAAAGCTTTTCTTAGCTATTTCTAAACTGGTTTGAGCTATTTCTAACCCTTTTTTGCCCAATTCTAACAGTTTTTAAGCCATTTTGGCTGTCTCCGAACCACTTTTGTCCAGTTCTTACCAATTTCTTGCCATTTCTAACTCATCTTTGCCCTTTCCAACTCATTTTTGCCCTTTCCTACCTTAGTTTAACTCATTTTTGCCCACTGATAACGTATTTTCTGCTGTTGCTAACCCTTTGCAAGTCTTTTTTGGCTATTTCTAAACAATTTATGGCCGATTCTGTCTTATTTTTGCCCATTTCTTACCTGTTTTAAGCCTTTTTTGCCATTTTTGCCCTTTGGTAACCCATTTTAACTCCTGTGTGCCTCTTGCTAAAAAAATTTATGGCCATTTCTAGCCTGTTTCATGTTTTTCTTAGCTATTTCTAAATTGGTTTGGGCTATTTCTAACCCTTTTTTGCCCAGTTCTAATTATTTTAAAACCATTTTGGCCATTTCCAAACCCTTTTTGTCCAGTTCTTCCCAATTTCTTGCCATTTCTAACCCATTTTTGCCTTTTCCTGTCTTGGTTGCTGTTTTTCATCCCTCTTGCCTACCTCCTTCCACCCTGCTCTTTTCCTTTAGCAAGTTTGTGTCTGCAAGGGATGGATTTATCCACCCTCTGCTTTCACCAATTGGTCTGTAATTTGCCTGTAGTTATCCTCCCCATTTCTGCATTTTATAGAATCATGGAACGGTTCATGTTGGAAGGGACCTTAAAGCTCATCCACGTCCAACCCCTGCCACGGGCGGGCGGAGACAACATCACACTAGAGCAGCTTGCTCCAAGCCCCTGTGTCCCACCTGGCCTTGAACACTGCCAGGGATGGGGCAGCCACAGCCTCTCTGGGCACCCTGTGCCAGCGCCTCAGCATCCTCGCAGGGAAGAGCTTCCGACTGAGAGCTCGTCTCAGTCCCCCCTCTGTCAGGTTAAAGCCATTCCCCCTTGGCCTGTCCCTACAGGCCCTTGTCCAAAGAGCCCCTCTCCAGGTTTCTTGTAGCCCCTTTAGGCACTGGAGCTGCTCTAAGGTCTCCCCTTAAGGAGCCTTCTCTTCTCCAGGCTGAACAAGCCCACCTCTCTCTGCCTGCCTCCACATCCACATCCCTCTTGAGTTGGGGCTCAAGATCTGGATGCAGGGCTTTGTTTCCTCTTACGCTGGCATGCATGCGGAGTGGCACTTTAACAGCTGGACAGATCTAGATCCTCCTGTAGAAATACCCGGGGCCAGTAAATCAGAGCAGAAGCGCATCCTCTGCTTGAACAAGGAAGAGGTTGTTTTGTTCGACTTGTTTACGTGCTTAATTCAAGAAGTTTTTTCCCTTCCAGTCAATTACATTCGTGGGATCGAAAATGTTGTCACAGGAAATCTCAGCTTGATTTGCTTTCCTGGTTTGAGATCATTGCATTGCTTTTTCCTAAACAGCAATTGCTTTGCTTGCAGGCTGTTTTGCAGCAGCTCTAGGGGGAATTCCCACTATTTTTCTAATCGTGCTGTTGGATGTTGTAACGATGCGGGTCCCCGGTTTCCTCGTGACATTTGGGTACTACCAGCAGAGTTTAAGGCTCTCGGTGTTGTCTTTGTTGAATTGGTACCCATGCAGTCTCTCCAACCCAATGGGGGTCCACCAGAGAACTCACAGTGTGTTGTCCTTGTTTACGATGCCTTCTGTCTAGGCGATGTAGGCGACTTGACAAAGCTTTGCCCTGGAGGGAGGGAGGGAGAACCAGGAACTGCAGGTCAGACCCATTATTTTTCTGTAATGAGGGTGGTAAAGCACTGGCACAGGTTGCCCGGAGAGGTGGTGGGTGCACCATCCCTGGAGACACTCAAGGCCAGGCTGGATGTGGTTCTGAGCACCCTGATCTAGTTGAAGATGTCCCTGCTCATTGCAGGGGAGGCTGGACTGGAAGACCTTTAAAGTTTCCTTCCAACCAAAACTGTTCTGTGATCCTATGGTTAGAACCCCAGGGGATGCAGGTGTTTCCCTACAGCTGCTGAGGGTCTCTTTAAAACCCCAAAGCCACAGTTATCCTTCTTTCTTACAGAAGGGCTGCTCGTCCTCGCACTCTCTGGTGTGTCCGGTGGGACTGTGCCCTTGCTGAAGCTCCTCTTTGGTACCTTGAGCTAAAGTGCTTTGCTGCCACGAGGTTAAATTCATCTGGGGGAACATATTTTAATGCAGCCAGGGAGGGGAAACTGGCTTATTTGAAATACTGAACAGGTCTGTTCAGCATGTGGTTCACAGTAAACGTTTGCTACCACCAGTACCAACAGGAGTAACACCCAGCTCTGGGCATATTCAGCCTGTTTGACCTGGTCACTTACCAGCATAGCAAGTATCACATCTTGAAAGCAAAGCTCCTCTGGTGCAGCTGATGGACCCCTGAGCCCAGCAGGAGGCCTGAGGCTGCTTTTCCCTTTACTGACAAGAAAAATGGCACTTGAACCACAGCAGGATGTAGAGCTTTCGTGTGCATAACCCCAAATGTATCTACCTTTCCCAGCCTGCCAGGCATGGGGCGTTAGTGCAGGTTTCTAGTTCAGTAAGGGGTATTACCTGGTAAACGTTTGACAGTGACAAGACTTCAGCTGTACCATAGCTGATGGGGGGCTTACAGACCAGAACACACACAGCCTGTTCCACAGATGGGCTTTCCCGGCAGCCCCGGGCCCCACTCGCAGGGACAGAGATGTGTATTTAGCCCCTGATCTCAAGAAGATGCCATGACGGGGCGGTGCCTGCAGGCAGACAGCAGATTTCCAAGGGACCCCTCTCTACTGCTGCCTTTGCTGCACCCTGGTGATCACAGAGCCCTGCAGGTGATGCATGCTGCCCAGCATGCAGCGTGCTGCTGAACCCAGCCGTACAGGGGCAAGTTCCTTGGATGCTGCAGTGAAGCACGGCAGTGGCACGGGAGGAAGAGGTAAGGCCACTGGGGATGTGAATGGAAAACTC
>NW_026914857.1:0-6241 GCF_034315485.1 Pezoporus occidentalis
GAGGTCACTTTATTGCTTCAGCAGCCGCCGGGGGGGAGGGGTGGGGTGGGGGGGGCGGCGCATTTGGGGGGGGGAGGGGGGGGACACACACAAAGTGGGGGAGGGGGGGGATGGGGTATTTACAGTGGGGGAGGGGCAGGATCACACCAACACACCAGCGGGGGGGGGGGGGGTGGCACCAACCATATTGCACTTGGGGGGGGGGTAAAATGGGGGGGAGGGATTAAGGATTAAGGGGGGGGTTATGGGGTGAACACCCCCCCCCCATAGAGTGGTACGCGCCGGGGGGGGGGGGGGGGGCCAAACCCCATCGGACCGCACCAAGTCAGGGTGCGGGGGGGGGGGTGGCGGCGTCGTCGTCGTCGTCTCCTCCTCCTCCTCCTCCTCCTCCTCCTCCTCCCCCCCCCCGGGGGTCCCGGTTCCGTCCGTGACCTCCAGCTCCGAATCCGGATCCGAATCCGGGGGGGGCGGGGGGGGGCCGGGAGGGACCAAAGTGGGGTAAAAATGGGGGTGTGGGGGAGGAGGGGGGGGAGGAGGAGGAGGGGGAGGAGGGGGGGGGGTGTAGAGAGGGGGAGGGAGCTTGGGCACCCCCAGCCCCCCCGGCACGAATGGTCCGGCCCAGCCCCACGGGTACTCGGGCAGCGGGGGGCGGGGGAACCCCCCCCCGAACAGCGCCGGAGCCTTGGGAAGACCTGGAAAGGGGGGGGGGGGGAGAGGGGTTGATGGAACAGCCGAAGGGGGGGGGGGCGGAAAGAGCCGAAGGGATCCGAAAGGACCCGAAATGCATCCAAAGAGCCCGGAATGGATGAAAATACCCCGAAATAGCCCCAAAATAGACTTAGATAGGCGGGAATAGATCCGAAATAGCCCGAAATAGACGAAAGAGACAGAAATAGCCCCGAAATAGCCCCGAAATAGCCCGAAATAGCCTGGAATAGACAGAAATAGACTGAAATAGCCCCAAATAGACTGAAATAGCCCAAAATAGACGAAATAGACAGAAAGAGACAGAAATAGCCCCGAAATAGCCCCAAAATAGCCCCGAAATAGCCCAAAATAGCCCCGAAGCAGCCCGAAATGGGTTAAAATACCCCGAAGTAGCCCCAAAATGGACTGAGATAGGCGGGAATAGACCCGAAATAGCCCGAAATAGACGAAAGAGACAGAAATAGCCCCGAAATACCCCAAAAAAGCCCCGAAATAGCCCAAAATAGCCTGAAATAGACAGAAATAACCCCGAAATAGACTGAAATAGACTGAAATAGCCCCAAATAGACTGAAATAGCCCAAAATAGCCCCAAATAGACAAAATAGACAGAAAGAGACAGAAATAAACAGAAATAGCCCCGAAATAGCCCCAAAATAGCCCCGAAGCAGCCCGGAATGGATTAAAATACCCCGAAGTAGCCCCAAAATAGACTGAGATAGGGGGGAATAGACCCGAAATAGCCCAAAATAGACAGAAAGAGACAGAAATAGCCCCGAAATACCCCCAAATAGCCCCGAAATAGCCCAAAATAGCCTGAAATAGACAGAAATAACCCCGACATAGACTGAAATAGACTGAAATAGCCCGAAATAGACCAAAATAGACTGAAATAGCCCAAAATAGCCCCAAATAGACAGACAGAAAGAGACAGAAATAAACAGAAATAGCCCCAAAATAGCCCCGAAATAGCCCCGAAATAGCCCCGAAGCAGCCCGAAATGGATTAAAATATCCCGTAGTAGCCCCAAAATAGACTGAGATAGGCGGGAATAGACCCGAAATAGCCCAAAATAGACGAAATAGACAGAAAGAGACAGAAATAGCCCCGAAATAGCCCCCAAAAGCCCCGAAATAGCCCAAAATAGCCTGAAATAGACAGAAATAACCCCGAAATAGACAGAAATAGATTGAAATAGCCCGAAATAGCCCAAAATAGACTGAAATAGAGACAGAAATAGCCCCGAAATACCCCAAAATAGCCCCGAAATAGCCCAAAATAGACGAAATAGACAGAAATAACCCCGAAATAGACAGAAATAGATTGAAATAGCCCGAAATAGCCCAAAATAGACTGAAATAGCCCCAAAGACCTCCAAAATAGCCCCAAAATAGACTGAGATAGACAGAAATAGCCCCGAAATAGCCCAAAATAGACGAAGATAGCCCCGAAATAGGCAGAAATAGAGAGAAATAGCCCAAATAGACTGAAACAGACAGAAATAGCCCCAAAATAGCCCAAAATAGCCCTGAAATAGCCCAAAATAGACCTCCCAAAACAGACCGAAATAGACAGAAATAGAGTGAAATAGCCCCAAATAGACAGAAATAGAAAGAAATAGCCCGAAATAGACGGAAACAGACAGAAATAGCCCAAAATATACTGAAATAGCCCAAAATAGACAGAAATAGACTGAAATAGCCCCAGATAGACAGAAATAGCCCCGAAATAACCCAAAATAGACTGAAATAGCCAAAAATAGCCCAAAATAGCCCAAAACAGACCGAAATGGACAGAAATAGACTGAAATAGCCCCAAATAGACAGAAATAGTCCCGAAATAGCCCAAAATAGACTGAAATAGCCCAAAATAGACAGAAATAGCCCCAAATAGACAGAAATAGTCCCGAAATAGACGAAAATAGACAGAAATAGCCGAAAATAGACAGAAATAGCCAAAAATAGACAGAAATAGCCAAAAATAGACAGGAATAGCCCAAAATAGACAGAAATAGCCCAAAATAGACTGAAATAGCCCAAAATAGACAGAAATAGCCCAAAATAGACAGAAATAGCCCAAAATAGACAGAAATACCCCAAAATTGACAGAAATAGCCCAAAATAGACAGAAACAGCAAAAATTGATAGAAATACCCCAAAATAGCCCCGAAATAGCCCGGAACCCCCCAAAACCACCCCAAACCCCCCAAACCCCCCAAAAAGCCTCAAAACACCCCCAAAACCACCCCCAGAACTCCCCCCATCCATCCTAATGCTCCTCCAAGGCACCAGGGGGCGCCAAGCTGCCTCCGCTCACCGGGTCCCAGCGCGGGCAGCGCCGCCTCCAGCCGCAGCTTGTCCCGCTCGAAGAGGGGAGGGCGCCCCCCAGCGGGCGGGAGGTCCGCAGGGCGGGGGTTGCACAGGAGGGACTGCAGAGCCTTTGGGGGGGGGCAATGGGGGGCAATGGGGGGGGGGCGAGGGTCACCATTGGTTCCATTGACCCACATTGCCCCCCATTGTCCCCATTGGCCCCATTACCCCCCATTGTCCCCATTACCCCCATTACCCCCATTGCCCCCATTACACCCATTACCCCCCATTACCCCCATACCCCCATTACCCCCATTACCCCCATACCCCCATTGCCCCCATTACCCCCCATTACCCCCATTGTCCCCCATTACCCTCATTGCCCCCCATTACCCCCATTGCCCCATCATCCCCATTGTCCCCATTATCCCCCATAACCGCCATTGCCCCCTTTACCCTCATTGCCCCCATTGTCCCCATTGCCCCCATTACCCCCATCACCCCATTACCCCCATTACCCCCCATTGCCCCCATTACCCCCATTGCCCCCAATACCCCCATTACCCCCATTGCCCCTATCATCCCCATTGTCCCCATTATCCCCCATCACCCCCATTACCCCCATTACCCCATTACCCCCATTACCCCATTACCCCCATTACCCCCATTACCCCATTGTCCCCATCACCCCCTTTACCCCCATCACCTCAGGAGTCAATGGGGCGCAGTCGGCTGCGGGCCCCCCCGCAGTGAAAGGGGCGGTGCTGAGCAGCAATGGGGGGCCCCCCCCCAGCTCCAATAGGGGGTAATTGACCAGCACCACTTTGCTGAAGTTGAACTTGTAGGTGAAGCGTTTGCCCTTGGTCTTGTGCAGGATGCGCTTGTTGTAGTAGTACCTATGGGGGTGGGGGGAAGAGATGGGACCCCCCCATTGCGCCCCCATTGCCCCCCATTGCCCCCCATTGCACCCCATTGCGCCCCCATTACCCCCATTGCGCCCCATTACCCCCCATTGAGCCCCCATTGCCCCTCATTGCGCCCCCATTGCCCCCCATTGCCCCCCATTGCGCCCCATTGCGCCCCCATTGCCCCCATTGCGCCCCATTGAGCCCCCATTGCCCCCCATTGTGCCCCCATTGCCCCCCATTGCCCCCCATTGCCCCCATTGTGCCCCATTGTGCCCCATTACCCCCAATTGCGCCCCATTGCGCCCCCATTGCCCCCCTTGCGCCCCATTGAGCCCCATTACCCCCATTGTGCCCCCATTGCCCCCATTGCCCCCCATTACCCCCATTGTGCCCCCATTGCCCCCACTGCGCCCCCATTGCGCCCCCATTGCCCCCATTGTGCCGCATTGCCCCCATTGTGCCCCATTGCCCCCCATGTATCCCACAGTGGGGCTCCCCTTGGGCACGGTTTGGGACATTGGGGTGTGTGTGGGTCTGTTCGGGTGGGTTCGGATGGGTTCGGGTCGGTTCGGGTGGGTTCGGACGGGTTCGGATGGGTTCGGGTGGGTTCGGGTGGGTTCGGATGGGTTCGGGTGGGTTCTGATAGGTTCGGACGGGTTCGGGTGGGTTCGGGTTGGGTTCGGACGGGTTCGGATGGGTTCGGACGGGTTCGGGTTGGGTTCGGATGGGTTCGGACGGGTTCGGGTTGGGTTCGGACGGGTTCGGGTGGGTTCGGATGGGTTCGGGTTGGGTTCGGGTTGGGTTCGGACGGGTTCGGATGGGTTCGGACGGGTTCGGGTGGGTTCGGGTGGGTTCGGATGGGTTCGGATGGGTTCGGATGGGTTCGGGTTGGGTTCGGGTTGGGTTCGGACGGGTTCGGATGGATTCGGACGGGTTCGGGTGGGTTCGGGTGGGTTCGGGTGGGTTCGGATGGGTTCGGGTCGGTTCGGGTCGGTTCGGGTTGGGTTCGGACGGGTTCGGGTTGGCTCGGACGGGTTCGGGTGGGTTCGGGTGGGTTCGGATGGGTTCGGGTCGGTTCGGGTTGGGTTCGGACGGGTTCGGGTTGGCTCGGACGGGTTCGGACGGGTTCGGGTGGGTTCGGACGGGTTCGGGTGGGTTCGGATGGGTTCGGGTTGGGTTCGGGTTGGGTTCGGACGGGTTCGGGTGGGTTCGGACGGGTTCGGATGGGTTCGGACGGGTTCGGATGTTTTCGGGTGGGTTCGGATCGGTTCGGGTGGGTTCGGGTGGGTTCGGACGGGTTCGGGTGGGTTCGGGTGGGTTCGGACGGGTTCGGGTGGGTTCGGACGGGTTCTGATAGGTTCGGATGGGTTCGGACGGGTTCGGCCCCGCTCGGACAACTTCGTGTCCGTCCGCCTGCGCTCGGCCCCGCTCTCCTCTCCCTGGGTACCACCCCCGTCCTCCGCATCCCCCCCTCATCCCATCCTCATCCCGCCCTCATCCCCCCCTCATCCCGCCCTCATCCCGCCCTCATCCCCCCCTCATCCCATCCTCATCCCCCCCTCATCCCGCCCTCATCCCGGCATTCCCGGTGACCTGAGCGCCCTGCTGAGCTTGTCGTAGTTCATGTGGGGCTTGCACTTGCGCACCCCCCAGAGCCGGGCCACCTCATCGGGGTCCTTGATGACGAATTCCCCGTAATCCCCCTGCCAGGCGATGAGCTCCCGGTACCGCTCCTGCCGGAGCAGCTCCAGGATGAAGTGCCACAGCTGGATCTGCCGGGAGCCGGGGCTCGACTCCGCCTTGTACGCCCAGTCCGGGAAGGCGAAGCCTAAATGGGGATGGAGAGGGGTCTATAGGGGTCTATAGGGGTCTATAGGGGTGTATAGGGGTGTATTGGGGTGTATTGGGGTGTATAGGGGTGTAGGGATGTATAGGGCTCCATAGGGATGTATAGGGGTGTATAGGGATGCAGAGCGATACAGGGGTGTATAGGGATGTATAGGGGTGTATTGGAGTGTATAGGGGTGTATTGGGGTGTATAGGGATGTATTGGGGTGTATAGGGATGTATTGGGGTGTATTGGGGTGTATTGGGGTGTATAGGGATGTATAGGGATACAGGGGTGTATAGGGATGTATAGGAGTGTATAGGGATGTAGAGCGATACAGGGGTGTATAGGGGTGTATTGGGGTGTATAGGGGTGTATTGGGGTGTATAGGGGTGTATAGGCGTGTATTGGAGTGTATAGGGGTGTATAGGGATGTATTGGGGTGTATAGGGATGTATAGGGATACAGGGGTGTATAGGGATGTATAGGA
>NW_026914858.1:0-5461 GCF_034315485.1 Pezoporus occidentalis
TTGCTGGTGTCACTGCCCACTTTCAACATGAAAAACCTCTGAATGCATTCGCTCCAGAGCCTGCTCTCGCCTGCGCAGCAGCACAGTGAGTAGAGCATGAACTTTTGGCCTCTGCTCCCACAGCAGAAGAGCCGGGAGGGAAAGCTGGTGCTGGCATTCTTCAGCACAAAGTCAGCTTTGCAACGGTGCCTCCATCATTGCTTTCACTGCTCACTTTCAGACCTGAAAGAGAGTTTGAATGAAACCTCTCCGAAGCCTGCACTCTGCTGCCCAGCAACGCAGGGCGTAGATGCAGAAGGTTTGGCTTCTGTTCTCACAGCCGAAGAGGCAGGAGGGAAAGGTGGTGCTAGTGATCTTCAGAACAGAGTCAGCTTTGCAACACTATGTCCATCCTTACTCTCAGGGCTCACTTTCCTACGTGAGTTTGCATTTGAATGCTACCTCTCAGGAGCTTGCTGTCTGCTGCCCAGCAGCACACTGAGTAGAGCACGAACTTTTGGCCTCTGTTCTCCCAGCCGAAGAGCCAGGATTGAAAGCTGGGGCTGGGAATCTTCAGCACACAGTCAGCTTTGCAACGGAGTCACCATCTGTGCTGTCTCTCCTAGCTTTCAAACCTAAAAGTGCATTTGAATGCAAGCTCTCCAGAGCCTGCTCTCGGCTGCCCAGCAGCATAGTGAGTAGAGCACCAATGTTTGGGTTCTGCTCCCACAGTAGAAGAGCCAGGAGGGAAAGCTGGCACTCGGATTCTTCAGCACACAGTCAGCTTTACAACAGTGCCTCCATCATTGCTGTCACTGCTCACTTTCATACCTGAGAGTTTCAATGAAACCTCTCGGAAGCCTGCACTTTGCTGCCCAGCAGCACTCTGAGTAGAGCATGAACTTTTGGCCTCTGCTCCCACAGCAGAAGAGCCAGGATGAAAAGCTGGTGCTGGCATTCTTCAGCACAAAGTCAGCTTTGCAACGGTGCCTCCATCATTGCTTTCACTGCTCACTTTCATACCTGAAAGAGAGTTTGAATGAAACCTTTTCGAAGCCTGCACTCTGCTGCCCAGCAACGCAGGGCGTAGATGCAGAAGGTTTGGCTTCTGTTCTCACAGCCGAAGAGGCAGGAGGGAAAGGTGGTGCTAGTGATCTTCAGAACAGAGTCAGCTTTGCAACACTATGTCCATCCTTACTCTCAGGGCTCACTTTCCTACGTGAGTTTGCATTTGAATGCTACCTCTCAGGAGCTTGCTGTCTGCTGCCCAGCAGCACACTGAGTAGAGCACGAACTTTTGGCCTCTGTTCTCCCAGCCGAAGAGCCAGGATTGAAAGCTGGGGCTGGGAATCTTCAGCACACAGTCAGCTTTGCAACGGAGTCACCATCTGTGCTGTCTCTCCTAGCTTTCAAACCTAAAAGTGCATTTGAATGCAAGCTCTCCAGAGCCTGCTCTCGGCTGCCCAGCAGCATAGTGAGTAGAGCACCAATGTTTGGGTTCTGCTCCCACAGTAGAAGAGCCAGGAGGGAAAGCTGGCACTCGGATTCTTCAGCACACAGTCAGCTTTACAACAGTGCCTCCATCATTGCTGTCACTGCTCACTTTCATACCTGAGAGTTTCAATGAAACCTCTCGGAAGCCTGCACTTTGCTGCCCAGCAGCACTCTGAGTAGAGCATGAACTTTTGGCCTCTGCTCCCACAGCAGAAGAGCCAGGATGAAAAGCTGGTGCTGGCATTCTTCAGCACACAGTCAGCTTTGCAACGGTGCCTCCATCATTGCTTTCACTGCTCACTTTCATACCTGAAAGAGAGTTTGAATGAAACCTTTTCGAAGCCTGCACTCTGCTGCCCAGCAACGCAGGGCGTAGATGCAGAAGGTTTGGCTTCTGTTCTCACAGCCGAAGAGGCAGGAGGGAAAGGTGGTGCTAGTGATCTTCAGAACAGAGTCAGCTTTGC
Source organism: Pezoporus occidentalis (assembly GCF_034315485.1). NCBI lineage: Eukaryota > Metazoa > Chordata > Aves > Psittaciformes > Psittacidae > Pezoporus > Pezoporus occidentalis. Next base: position 1,938 of record NW_026914858.1, read on the forward strand.
AACACTATGTCCATCCTTACTCTCAGGGCTCACTTTCCTACGTGAGTTTGCATTTGAATGCTACCTCTCAGGAGCTTGCTGTCTGCTGCCCAGCAGCACACTGAGTAGAGCACGAACTTTTGGCCTCTGTTCTCACTGCCGAAGAGCCAGGAGGGAAAGCTGGGGCTGGGAATCTTCAGCACAGTCAGCTTTGCAACGGAGTCACCATCTGTGCTCTCTGAGCTTTCAAACCTAAAAGTGCATTTGAATGCACGATCTCCAGAGCCTGCTCTCGGCTGCCCAGCAGCATAGTGAGTAGAGCACCAACGTTTGGGTTCTGCTCCCACAGTAGAAGAGCCAGGAGGGAAAGATCGTGCTGGGCCTCTTCAGCACACAGTCAGCTTTACAAGGGTGTCAGCATCATGCCTGTTCACTGCTCACTTTCATACGTAAAAGTCTATTTGAATTGTACCTCTCCGGAGCTTGCTCTAGGGGACCCAGGAGCACAGCGAGGAGGGCACGAACGTTTGCCCTCTGTTCCCACAGCCGAAGACGAATGAAAAAAGCTGGTGCTGGGCCTCTTCAGCACCCAGCTTTGCAACGGTGCCTCCATCATTGCAGTTTCTCCTCGGTTTAATGCCTAAAAGACAATTTGAATAAAAACTGGAGGTCACTCTCAGCTGCCCAGCAGCACAGTGAGTAGAGCACGAACGTTTGGCCTCTGCTCCCACATTAGAAGAGAAAAAAGGGAAAGCTGGTGCTGGGATTCTTCAGCACACAGTCAGCTTTACAACGCTGCTTCCATCATTGCTGTCTCTGCTCACTTTCATACCTGAAAGAGAGTTTGAATGAATCCTCTCGGAAGCCTGCCCTCTGCTGCCCAGCAGCACTCTGAGGAGATCATGAACGTCTGGCCTCTGCTCCCACAGCAGAAGAGCCAGGAGAGAAAGCTGCTTCTGGCAATCTTCAGCACATAGTCAGCTTTGCAACTTTGTCACCAGCAGTGCTGTGGCTCCTCGGTTTCATAGCTAAAAGTTCATTTGAGTCGTACCTCTCCGGATGGTGTCTAAGCTGCCCAGCAGCACAGTGAGTAGAGCACAAACGTTTGGCCTCTGCTCACACAGCCGAAGAGCCAGGAGTGAAAGCTTGTGCTACTAATCTTCAGCGCACAGTCAGCTTTGCAAAGGTGCCTCCATTGCTGGTGTCACTGCCCACTTTCAACATGAAAAACCTCTGAATGCATTCGCTCCAGAGCCTGCTCTCGCCTGCGCAGCAGCACAGTGAGTAGAGCATGAACTTTTGGCCTCTGCTCCCACAGCAGAAGAGCCGGGAGGGAAAGCTGGTGCTGGCATTCTTCAGCACAAAGTCAGCTTTGCAACGGTGCCTCCATCATTGCTTTCACTGCTCACTTTCAGACCTGAAAGAGAGTTTGAATGAAACCTCTCCGAAGCCTGCACTCTGCTGCCCAGCAACGCAGGGCGTAGATGCAGAAGGTTTGGCTTCTGTTCTCACAGCCGAAGAGGCAGGAGGGAAAGGTGGTGCTAGTGATCTTCAGAACAGAGTCAGCTTTGCAACACTATGTCCATCCTTACTCTCAGGGCTCACTTTCCTACGTGAGTTTGCATTTGAATGCTACCTCTCAGGAGCTTGCTGTCTGCTGCCCAGCAGCACACTGAGTAGAGCACGAACTTTTGGCCTCTGTTCTCCCAGCCGAAGAGCCAGGATTGAAAGCTGGGGCTGGGAATCTTCAGCACACAGTCAGCTTTGCAACGGAGTCACCATCTGTGCTGTCTCTCCTAGCTTTCAAACCTAAAAGTGCATTTGAATGCAAGCTCTCCAGAGCCTGCTCTCGGCTGCCCAGCAGCATAGTGAGTAGAGCACCAATGTTTGGGTTCTGCTCCCACAGTAGAAGAGCCAGGAGGGAAAGCTGGCACTCGGATTCTTCAACACACAGTCAGCTTTACAACAGTGCCTCCATCATTGCTGTCACTGCTCACTTTCATACCTGAGAGTTTCAATGAAACCTCTCGGAAGCCTGCACTTTGCTGCCCAGCAGCACTCTGAGTAGAGCATGAACTTTTGGCCTCTGCTCCCACAGCAGAAGAGCCAGGATGAAAAGCTGGTGCTGGCATTCTTGAGCACAAAGTCAGCTTTGCAACGGTGCCTCCATCATTGCTTTCACTGCTCACTTTCATACCTGAAAGAGAGTTTGAATGAAACCTTTTCGAAGCCATTTGAATGCACGATCTCCAGAGCCTGCTCTCGGCTGCCCAGCAGCATAGTGAGTAGAGCACCAACGTTTGGGTTCTGCTCCCACAGTAGAAGAGCCAGGAGGGAAAGATCGTGCTGGGCCTCTTCAGCACACAGTCAGCTTTACAAGGGTGTCAGCATCATGCCTGTTCACTGCTCACTTTCATACGTAAAAGTCTATTTGAATTGTACCTCTCCGGAGCTTGCTCTAGGGGACCCAGGAGCACAGCGAGGAGGGCACGAACGTTTGCCCTCTGTTCCCACAGCCGAAGACGAATGAAAAAAGCTGGTGCTGGGCCTCTTCAGCACCCAGCTTTGCAACGGTGCCTCCATCATTGCAGTTTCTCCTCGGTTTAATGCCTAAAAGACAATTTGAATAAAAACTGGAGGTCACTCTCAGCTGCCCAGCAGCACAGTGAGTAGAGCACGAACGTTTGGCCTCTGCTCCCACATTAGAAGAGAAAAAAGGGAAAGCTGGTGCTGGGATTCTTCAGCACACAGTCAGCTTTACAACGCTGCTTCCGCGTAGATGCAGAAGGTTTGGCTTCTGTTCTCACAGCCGAAGAGGCAGGAGGGAAAGGTGGTGCTAGTGATCTTCAGAACAGAGTCAGCTTTGCAACACTATGTCCATCCTTACTCTCAGGGCTCACTTTCCTACGTGAGTTTGCATTTGAATGCTACCTCTCAGGAGCTTGCTGTCTGCTGCCCAGCAGCACACTGAGTAGAGCACGAACTTTTGGCCTCTGTTCTCACTGCCGAAGAGCCAGGAGGGAAAGCTGGGGCTGGGAATCTTCAGCACAGTCAGCTTTGCAACGGAGTCACCATCTGTGCTCTCTGAGCTTTCAAACCTAAAAGTGCATTTGAATGCACGATCTCCAGAGCCTGCTCTCGGCTGCCCAGCAGCATAGTGAGTAGAGCACCAACGTTTGGGTTCTGCTCCCACAGTAGAAGAGCCAGGAGGGAAAGATCGTGCTGGGCCTCTTCAGCACACAGTCAGCTTTCCAAGGGTGTCAGCATCATGCCTGTTCACTGCTCACTTTCATACGTAAAAGTCTATTTGAATTGTACCTCTCTGGAGCTTGCTCTAGGGGACCCAGGAGCACAGCGAGGAGGGCACGAACGTTTGCCCTCTGTTCCCACAGCCGAAGACGAATGAAAAAAGCTGGTGCTGGGCCTCTTCAGCACCCAGCTTTAAGTGCCTACATTGCAGTTTCTCCTCGGTTTAATGCCTAAAAGACAATTTGAAAAAAACTGGAGGCCTTGTGCCCCAGCACAGTGATAAGCACGAACGTTTG
>NW_026914859.1:0-9336 GCF_034315485.1 Pezoporus occidentalis
TCAAAAGGAGGAGACAAAGGAGCCACCTGAAGGGGTGCCTGAGCAGGAGCTTTAGGAGCCAAAAGCAGAAGCTGGGCCAATCATCGAGACAGCTGCTCAAGATATTCAATGGCTTTGCTTTAGCCATTTCAACCAGACATTGTCAGAGCGCAACACAATTGTTACCTAGCAAGACACTGTTATCTTAGCAAAGAGCAAGCACACAGTTCTACTCAGGCTGCAGAACAAAACTGCAGAAGTACCCATTAAAAGCTGGCAACCACATTAACTTTATGCTCATTCCATGAAATGCATTATTCATTTTTATTCCTCTTCTTCCAATAAAACTGCTCAGAACAATGACTCACATCTAAGCATACTAACCTAGAATCCTTCAGTTTCCATATACGCAAAGGAACCAATGTCATTACTAAGCTCTTAAAGGAAAATTGCCCCAGGCTGGTCTGTAGTATTATCAATTCTATCTAGACTTATACAGAGATAGGCAACAAAGGGTTTTTGGGTTGATAGCTGCAGTTGCCACTGCTGCATTTTCCTCCTGTCCACTGCCACTTCCAGAAAATCTGATTTGAGGACACAAAGCAAAAGTTGACCAGGCAAGAGACAGAATGGACACTACAGGACTGCAGCAAAATAATGAAATGAATGTGATTTTGGAAGCACACCAAGTTCTTTAGACACTAAATAATGCAGTTCAACCAAGAAACACAAGGTTGCTTTCACTTGTATTGTTCTCCTGTCTTGCAGTCTAAATTCAGCTGGTGTGAATGCAGTAACATGGGCAGGCTTCACTTGACAGGGGAGCGTCCTAGCTCACAACAAAGAATGCATTATGCATAGCTTCACCGCTGTTCACCTGAACAGTTACATTACAGTAAGACTAGGTACATCTGTCTACAGCGCTGCTGGCACACAGCTGGGTGCAAATGCAGTTTAAGCTATTTCAGCCACACTGAAGCAGAAGGGGAGGTTCTGGTAGGTGTTCCAGCCTGTAGGAAAATCTCATCTCCCCATTTGCCACCAATGAACAGGTTCACTGGTAGCAAATATAAAGGCTGAGTTGAAGAAGTATTTTAACTCCATAAACAACGTCAAATGGAAGCTTTAGGAAAATCTAAACGAGTCAATCTATGTAAAAAAGAACAGCATCTTTTTAGGTTTTAGTATCTCTGCTTAACATGAAAGGAGTGCTTGGCTCGCAGCCTGCACAAGTGCCTTTCCCAGGATTTCTGCCATAAGAGCTTCAAACCAGAAGTGCTGTCATGAAAAACGCTTTTCTTACTCAGCAGACCAAAGTGGAATACAAAATACAAAGCTCAGCTTCAACAGTCATCGTTGTGCCCATGCTATCAATTACAATAAAGTAGCAATAATGCTAGGAAAAACGCAATCCCAGAAACAATCTTTTTCTTTCTAAGACAGCTGAGGACTGTGTGAGAAAGTACAACCTGAGCAAGCTGAAGTTAAACTAGTAAACGTCAATCCCGAAGAAGTGATCTTTTCTCCTATCTTTAGGTTGTACTTTCTCACACAGTCCTCAGCTGTCTTAGAAAGAAAAAGATGGATCTGGGATTGCGTTTTTCCTAGCATTATTGCTACTTTATTGTAATTGATAGCATGGGCACAACGATGACTGTTGAAGCTGAGCTTTGTATTTTGTATTCCACTTTGGTCTGCTGAGTAAGAAAAGCGTTTTTCATGACAGCACTTCTGGTTTGAAGCTCTTATGGCAGAAATCCTGGGAAAGGCACTTGTGCAGGCTGCGAGCCAAGCACTCCTTTCGTGTTAAGCAGAGATACTAAAACCTAAAAAGATGCTGTTCTTTTTTACATAGATTGACTCGTTTAGATTTTCCTAAAGCTTCCATTTGACGTTGTTTATGGAGTTAAAATACTTCTTCAACTCAGCCTTTATATTTGCTACGAACCTGTTCATTGGTGGCAAATGGGGAGATGAACAGGCTGGAACACCTACCAGAACCTCCCCTTCTGCTTCAGTGTGGCTGAAATAGCTTAAACTGCATTTGCACCCAGCTGTGTGCCAGCAGCGCTGTAGACAGATGTACCTAGTCTTACTGTAATGTAACTGTTCAGGTGAACAGCGGTGAAGCTATGCATAATGCATTCTTTGTTGTGAGCTAGGACGCTCCCCTGTCAAGTGAAGCCTGCCCATGTTACTGCATTCACACCAGCTGAATTTAGACTGCAAGACAGGAGAACAATACAAGTGAAAGCAACCTTGTGTTTCTTGGTTGAACTGCATTATTTAGTGTCTGAAGAACTTGGTGTGCTTCCAAAATCACATTCATTTCATTATTTTGCTGCAGTCCTGTAGTGTCCATTCTGTCTCTTGCCTGCTCAACTTTTGCTTTGTGTCCTCAAATCAGATTTTCTGGAAGTGGCAGTGGACAGGAGGAAAATGCAGCAGTGGAAACTGCAGCTATCAACCCGAAAACCCTTTGTTGCCTATCTCTGTATAAGTCTAGATAGAATTGATAATAGTACAGACCAGCCTGGGGCAATTTTCCGTTAAGAGCTTAGTAATGACATTGGTTCCTTTGCGTATATGGAAACTGAAGGATTCTAGGTTAGTATGCTTAGATGTGAGTCATTGTTCTGAGCAGTTTTATTGGAAGAAGAGGAATAAAAATGAATAATGCATTTCATGGAATGAGCATAAAGTTAATGTGGTTGCCAGCTTTTAATGGGTACTTCTGCAGTTTTGTTCTGCAGCCTGAGTAGAACTGTGTGCTTGCTCTTTGCTAAGATAACAGTGTCTTGCTAGGTAACAGTTGTGTTGCGCTCTGACAATGTCTGGTTGAAATGGCTAAAGCAAAGCCATTGAATATCTTGAGCAGCTGTCTCGATGATTGGCCCAGCTTCTGCTTTTGGCTCCTAAAGCTCCTGCTCAGGCACCCCTTCAGGTGGCTCCTTTGTCTCCTCCTTTTGAAAATGGTAACATCTACCTGACCTGCATGGGTTTGTGATTCAGTTTTTGTGAGTTCTTTGCTGAATTAATTTTAGCTCAGATCGGTTCCTTTATCTGGTTTGTACCACAGGAGGAAGGAGAGGTAGCTTTGTTTTGTTTCTTCTTCATCTGTTGGTAGCGTTCATTTGCAGTTTTCTACACGTAGGGTCTGAGGCAGGGGATCAGAACTTCTTAACACTGTTTTTGTTGCTGAAGTCAACATATTGCATAACTAATGCTCTCATTTCAAACCATACGTTCTATATAAATATGTAACTTGCTTAGCATACCTTGGAGTTGTGTAACATTCTGCACATCTTAAGTCAGAAGTACTCTTAATGGGATTAGATGCAATCATAATTGAATTCCTGTGGTGTGATACTGGATATAGGGGTTTATTCCCCTTAGTTCTGTCTGAGTATGTTAGTGAAATAGAAAGCTGGTTTCAGGTGGAAGGAAAAACGCATATCTGATGTTTTCTTTCAGATGTTCCTAAGCTCCAGCACATCTCCTGAGATTCACAGTTATTTGCATGCAAAGGAGCAGGGGGAAAAATCCCGGACAGAACTGTACTTTCTTTTGAGAAGATCTGGCCTTTATTTTTCCACTAAAGGTACATCTGAGGTAAGGGAAAATAAAAAAGGGAGAACATAATAACATAACGAAGTTAGAGCAAAGGTGTATGTATTTAAAATCTGTTCTAATAAGAAAAAATTGAATTTCAACTTCCAACGATAAAAAGGAAAAAAATATTTATTATAGGTAAAATGTAGAGCGATATAAAATTGGAGAAGTATTGTCTTAGAGTAATTTCCTTTTGCCTAACTTTGCTTCATTCTGATCAATATTTTTCCAGTCAGTTAACAGCGTACTCTTTTAAAATCAATTTTCAGCTGGTAGTTAAAATGCTGAAGTGTAAGTAGGTGCTTTGAAAAGGGGTTGTCTTACTTCATGATGTAAAATAAAAAACCCCTGTGTATAAAGGGATTTTACAGGAAGATTTTGCGAGTTCTCACGTTCTGTCACTGTACAGTTTTCCATTTTACTACTTCAACTTTTTGGTGGCAGTTCTTGAAACCTGATAATGTTAAACAGGAGACACTGGAGTTGAGACACCTTTTACGTAAAGCACTTAAAGATTTTTCTTGTTCTGAATTTTCTGTGCTAACTGCCAGAGTAATCATTGAGCTGCTTTTGTATCCTTCAGCAAACCTCTTTTGTTTTCTTCCTTAACTTGGTTCATCTTAGAGGATGGAGATAATGGTTAGAAAGAGTAGTGGACAGTTTTCAGGTTATGAAAGTACCTTTTATTTTGATGTTTGAAATGCATACAGCTCTCAAAACGTGACTCCTCCTGTAATATTATTGTGGCTTGAATTTAGCGGATGCTTTCCCAGAAGTGTCATCACTTGTACTTTGGTTTTTCTCCCTCTCTGGCAGAATGAACTCTTTGACTAGTTTGATGTGGTTTTTCTCTGCATTATGAAATTGATGCTGAGTTGTCTCTTTCTAGATTTCACAATGTCAAACGTACAGTATGTTAAGACTATTTTGGACCAGGATAACTACTACATCTCCTGAGTTTCTTCTCTGGAGGGGCTGGCTAAAAATAGTCTAACTATAGTACATTGCTCTTCTTTTTAGGAGCCAAGGCATCTGCAGTTTTTCTGTGAATTCAGCCTTAGTGATACGTACATGTCTTTGACAGGCAAAAAGATTTCTGGAGCACCAACAAACCATGGATTCTGCTTTAAGGTACAAGCTTATTATTCAGATACGTATTAAAGTAAACCACAATTTTTAGGTAAGCTGAAGATTCTTTAAGGTTTCTGAAAACAATATTCAGCTGTCTCTTATAAAATAGGACAATTAGTGGCTTTTATTTCAACAGGTATTGTGTTCAAGGTATGCATTAATGCTAAAAAAATGTGCTGTGGCCGACTAGCCTAACAAATCAGGAGGAAACCGAGACCTGAAACAGCTCTGTGCAGATGAGGAACAAAGCGGGACCTGATGGATGACAGCAATTTGGTTGCTTAAGGTAATTTTTCTGTGTGGAGTTAGCTTCTTGCCTACGTTTACTCTGTGAAATGTTGCTGTTGTGTGGTAGAGGAGTATCTAGGTTCCCATGCAATCGCAATCTCAACTTTTGTCGTGGTTTAAAACCCAGTCAGCCACGCAGTCTCGCTCGCTCACCTCCCCCCCCCCCCCCCCCCCCCCCCCCCACTTCTTCCCTTCCCCCCGCTCCCGGAGGGATGGGGAGGAGAATCGAAAGAATGTACCTCCCCCGGGTTGAGATAAGAACAGCCCAGTAACTAAGGTGTAACACAAACCACTGCTGCTACACCAATAATAATAACGATAAGGGAAATAACAAGGGAAGAGAATACAATACCACCCGCCGACCGAGCAGTGAGTGCCCTTCTGGGTAACTCCCTGTTACCTCCCGGGCATGACGTGCTGTGCTATGGAATACCTCTTTGGCTGGTTTGGGTCAGGTGTCCTGTCTCTGCTTCCTCCCGGCTTCCCTTCCTCCTCCCTCCATGGCAGAGCATGAGGCTCGCAAAGTCCTTGGTCAGACTGAACGTTTGAGCAGCAACTAAAAGCATCGGTGTTATCAGCGCTGTTCCCAGGCTGAAAGTCAAAAACTCAGCGCTGCACCAGGTACCAAGAGGGAGAAAAAATGACTGCTCCTGCTGAACCCAAGATAGATGCCCTGCTTGTGGGATGCTCTGAACACCTGTGGGATGCTCTGCTTGTGGGATGCTGTGAATCCCTATGGGATGCTCTGCTTGTGAAATGATCTGAACGCCTATGGGATGCTCTGCTTGTGAGATGCTCTGAATCCCTATGGGATGCTGTGAATCCCTATGGGATGCTCTGCTTGTGGCATGCTCTGGAGCTCCCTTGTGCCACCAGCTCCTTCCTAAGATCCCTACACCAGGGAACATCCACACTGCAGCACAGAGGTGTGGGATCATGGAGTCATGGAATCATGGAATGGGTTGGGTTGAAGGCACCTTAAAGCTCATCCAGCTCCAACTCCTGCCATAGGCAAGGACACCTTCCATGGAGCGGGATGCTCCAAGCCCCATCCAACCATGCCCACTTCCAGGAATACCACACAAACCCCATTCCTTCTGCACCAATCCCTTTCCAATCCCTTCTTTTCCCCATCCTCCCCCTCCCGGGCAAATTCCCTGGATTTGGCACCATTTGAACTCCCCCCCCGCCCCCCCAAGTGGCTTTTAACAACAACCTGGGCCCCATTCCACCTCTTTTTGGCCCAAAGCAGAAGCTGGGAAGCTGCTTCTGGGGCAGCAGCCATGTCCTTGGATCCGGGCCTGCGCGGAGGCTCCTGCTGCCAGATCCCGCTTCCAGACTCTGGGATATAAGGACAACCCCTTCACCACTCCTTGCCCACCAAATCCCAGGATTTTGGGTGCTTTTGAGGGGCAAACAGCGGTGGTTTTGGGATCAATGTGGGATAAATCCTCACCAGGGACCTTGCTCCCTGGGGGTGCTGCTTCTGCCCCCTGCATCCCTCATCCTTGTGGTTCCTTGGGCACCTTCCTGGTCCTTTTGGCGGGCTCCCATGTGCTTGTTTGAGCCTTTGGGTGCCCCCATCTGCTTCCATTGCCCTTTGGCGTGCCCCCATCCATCTTTGGGTGCCCCCCATCCATCTTTGGGTGCCCCCCATTTGCTTCCATTTTTTGCATCCCACAGAGCTCCAGAGCATCCAATAGGGATTCAGATCATCCCAAGCCCATCAGACCCCCTCCATCTCCCCATGGAACCCCCCATGGAACCCCCCCGCCCCCCCCCGCCATGAAACCTGCCTCTCTATGACATCAGCCGCAGCACCAAGGGACCTGTATCCAGCACCCGTATCCCTGGGGCAGTTGCGCTTTGGGTGCAGTGGTGGTAGCAGCTCCTTGGTGGCAGCTCCTTGGTTGCAGCTCCTTGGTTGCAGCTCCTTGGTCGCAGCTCCTTGGTGGCAGCTCCTTGGTTGCAGCTCCTTATTGGTCACAGCTCCTTGGTGGCAGCTCCTCGGTTGCAGCTCCTTGGTAGCAGCTCCTTGGTTGCAGCTCCTTGGTTGCAGCTCCTTGGTGGCAGCTCCTTGGTGGCATCATCTTGGTGTCACCCTCAGTGGTGGTGGCAGCACCTTGGTGGCACCTTGGGGTCACCCTCAGCGGTGATGGCAGTGATGGCTTTGCTCCGTGTCTTCATCCTGCTGGCATTGGCCTGTCTGGTGCGTGGCTCCTGGGACAGCTGTGGGTGAGTGGCACCAGGCTCCGGGGCTCCTGGTATTCCATAGGGAGATGCTGCTGCTCCCAGCCATGGTCACACCAGTGGGGTGGTGGGACTGGGAGAGCCCCGCTTCCTCGCCATCACCCCATGCGGTGGCACAGCGCAGCTATGGGGCACCCCATAGGGTTCCTTGTCCCTGCAGCACCCTATGGGGTGGGATGATGCTCACCTATGGGACACCCCATAGGGTCCCTTGTCCCTGCATCACCCAGTGGGGCAGGATGATGCCCGCCCTTCATCCCTAACCATCCAGTGTTGGGCTTCTGCTTCCAGAGGGACCTGCGGTACCCGTCCCATGGCTGATTCCTATGGGGTGTCGCGCATCGTCGGAGGCGTGGATGCGCACCAGGGCGCCTGGCCATGGGTGGTCAGCATCCAGTTCCCCACGGCCACCGGCTTCTCGCACATCTGCGGGGGGTCCCTCATCACCCCGCAATGGGTCCTCACGGCCGCTCACTGCTTCGTCGGGCAAAAGTAAGGGGGAGAAGGGATTCCAGCCATAGGGAATAGCCAAGGAGCAGCTCCCATCCCGTCCCCTTCCCCATCCTGGATGCACTGGGAAGAGCGCTCAGGAGAAGGCTGCTTCCAGCTTGACAGCCCTTGAGCCTAAGGCGTGCTGGGGCAGTGCTTTCCTTTGGGCAGCAGCAGGAATGTGGCTCCTTCCCACCCCTCCATAGAATGGGATGGGATGGGATGGAATGGAATGGATCATGGAATGGGTTGGGTGGGAAAGGAGCTTGGGATCATCCAGTTCCAAGCCCTTGCCATGGGCAGGGATGCCTTCCATAGAGCAGCTTGCTCCAAGCTGGCCTTGAGCACTACCAGGGATGGAGCATCCAAACCTTCTCCATCCATCCCATCCCAGTGCCCCAGCGCCCTCATAGGGAATCCCTTCCTTATCTCCAACCTGCAATTCCCAGTCAGAACCCATCACCCCTTGTCCTATGGCTCCAATCCCTGCTCTTCCGCTCCCTCCCAGCTTCACCACGGATTGGTTCGTGATGGTCGGAATCACGGACCTGGCTTGGGCCAATTCCGAGACCCAGAAACGTTGGATCCAGAGGGTCGTGGTCCATGAATATTACACCAACGTCTCCGGCGGCTTCGACATTGCCTTGGTGGAGCTGGACCAGCCGGTGCAGTGCGGGTACCACGTGCAGCTCGCCTGCCTGCCCGATGCGACGCTCAGGGTATCCCAGCTCTCCGAGTGCTTCATCAGCGGATGGGGCGCGAGGGAAGTCTCCCACCACTTCCTTCTCTCCAACTTGAGCATCCCTGGTCCAGTTGGAACCCATCACCCCTTGTCCCATCGCTGAAGGTCCCTCCATGTCCTCCTTATGTTGAGGATGCAGAACAAAGGGGATGCAGCCCGTGCCATGGGGCAGTGTTGATGGCTCCCATTGATCTTTTCAGCCCCAAATACCCCTATATCCGTCCCTTCTCCCCGCAGTCCTGACCCCCTTTGTGTCCCCACAGCGGGGGCATCGTCCCCATCTGCCCTGCAGGAGGCCAAGGTCCGCCTCATCGATGCCAAGCTCTGCAATAGCAGCCTATGGTACCGAGGGGCCATCAAGAGCCACAACCTGTGTGCTGGGTACCCGCAGGGTGGCATCGACACCTGCCAGGTAGGGATGTGCCACTGGGGCTCCCTTCTCCTCTCCCATCTGCAGGGCCTTGCTCTGCATCCCCCTTTATCCCAGCTTTGGAAGCGCATCCAGCTCCTGCTCCATCATCCCTGCGCAGGGACCATAGAGGTTGGAGCTTTAAGAGCATTGAGATTCCACCACTAAACCATGTCATGAGCATGGATTCATGGAATGGGTTAGGTTGGGAAGGAGCTTAAAGCATCCAGTTCTAAGCAAGGGGCAGGGATGCCTTCCATTAGACCAGGTTGCTCCAAGCCTTCTCCATCCAACCCATCCCAGTGTCCCACCACCCTCATAGGGAACAGTTTCTCCTGATCTCCAACCCATAGTCCCTCGTTCCAGTGGGAACCCATCACCCCTTGTCCTATGGCTCCAATCCATGCTGAAGGTCCCTCTCCACACCCAAATGATG
>NW_026914860.1:0-4122 GCF_034315485.1 Pezoporus occidentalis
TCTTGAACATACTTTATTTTGCTCACTTTGTTACGTTTACTGTGTTTTCCTATATATCTAGATATATAGTATTACACTCGCTTTGTTACAGTTAGAGGGGAGAAATGGGGTAGGGTTAGGGGTTAGGGTTAGGGTTAGGGTTAGGGTTAGGGTTGAGAACCTCTGTGGGTCATTAGAATCCTCTTGAACATGCTTTATTTTGATCACTTTGTTACGTTTCCTCTGTTTTCCTGTATATATATATACATATAGTATTACACTCACTTTGTTACAGTTACAGGGGAGAAATGGGTTAGGGTTAGGGTTAGGGTTAGGGTTAGGGTTAGGGTTAGGGTTAGGGTTGAGAACCTCTGTGGGTCATTAGAATGCTCTTGAACATGTTTTATTTTGCTCACTTTGTTACGTTTCCTCTGTTTTCCTGTATATATATATACATATAGTATTACACTCACTTTGTTACAGTTACAGGGGAGAAATGGGTTAGGGTTAGTGTTAGGGTTAGGGTTAGGGTTAGGGTTGAGTACCTCTGTGGGTCATTAGAATGCTCTTGAACATGCTTTATTTTGCTCACTTTGTTACATTTACTGTGTTTTCCTATATATCTATATATATAGTGTTGCACTCACTTTGTTACAGTTACAGGGGAGAAATGGGTTAGGGTTAGGGTTAGGGTTAGGGTTAGGGTTAGGGTTAGGGTTAGGGTTGAGAACCTCTGTGGGTCATTAGAATGCTCTTGAACATGCTTTATTTTGCTCACTTTGTTACGTTTACTGTGTTTTCCTATATATATATATATAGTATTACACTCACTTTGTTACAGTTACAGGGGAGAAATGGGTAGGGTTAGGGTTAGGGGTTAGGGTTAGGGTTAGGGTTAGGGTTAGGGTTAGGGTTGAGAACCTCTGTGGGTCATTAGAATGCTCTTGAACATGCTTTATTTTGCTCACTTTGTTACGTTTCCTCTGTTTTCCTGTATATATATATACATATAGTATTACACTCACTTTGTTACAGTTACAGGGGAGAAATGGGTTAGGGTTAGGGTTAGGGTTAGGGTTAGGGTTAGGGTTAGGGTTAGGGTTAGGGTTGAGAACCTCTGTGGGTCATTAGAATGCTCTTGAACATGCTTTATTTTGATCACTTTGTTACGTTTACTGTGTTTTCCTATATATATATATATATAGTATTACACTACTTTATAGGGGAGAAATGGGTTAGGGTTAGTGTTAGGTTAGGGTTAGGGTTACCTCTGTGGGTCATTAGAATGCTCTTGAACATGCTTTATTTTGCTCACTTTGTTACATTTACTGTGTTTTCCTATATATATATATATAGTGTTACACTCACTTTGTTACAGTTATAGGGGAGAAATGGGTTAGGGTTAGGGTTAGGGTTAAGGTTAGGGTTAGGGTTAGGGTTGAGAACTTCTGTGGGTCATTAGAATGCTCTTGAACATGTTTTATTTTGCTCACTTTGTTACGTTTACTGTGTTTTCCTATATATATATATATATAGTATTACACTCACTTTGTTACAGTTACAGGGGAGAAATGGGGTAGGGTTAGGGTTAGGGTTAGGGTTAGGGTTAGGGTTAGGGTTGAGAACCTCTGTGGGTCATTAGAATGCTCTTGAACATGCTTTATTTTGCTCACTTTGTTACATTTACTGTGTTTTCCTATATATATATATATATAGTGTTGCACTCACTTTGTTTCAGTTACAGGGGAGAAAAGGGTTAGGGTTAGGGTTAGGGTTAGGGTTAGGGTTAGGGTTAGTGTTAGGGTTGAGAACCTCTGTGGGTCATTAGAATGCTCTTGAACATACTTTATTTTGCTCACTTTGTTACGTTTACTGTGTTTTCCTATATATCTAGATATATAGTATTACACTCGCTTTGTTACAGTTAGAGGGGAGAAATGGGGTAGGGTTAGGTTTACGGTTAGGGTTAGGGTTAGGGTTAGGGTTAGGGTTGAGAACCTCTGTGGGTCATTAGAATCCTCTTGAACATGCTTTATTTTGATCACTTTGTTACGTTTCCTCTGTTTTCCTGTATATATATATACATATAGTATTACACTCACTTTGTTACAGTTACAGGGGAGAAATGGGTTAGGGTTAGGGTTAGGGTTAGGGTTAGGGTTAGGGTTAGGGTTAGGGTTAGGGTTGAGAACCTCTGTGGGTCATTAGAATGCTCTTGAACATGTTTTATTTTGCTCACTTTGTTACGTTTCCTCTGTTTTCCTGTATATATATATACATATAGTATTACACTCACTTTGTTACAGTTACAGGGAGAAATGGGTTAGGGTTAGTTAGGGTTAGGGTTAGGGTTAGGGTTAGGGTTGAGTACCTCTGTGGGTCATTAGAATGCTCTTGAACATGCTTTATTTTGCTCACTTTGTTACATTTACTGTGTTTTCCTATATATCTATATATATAGTGTTGCACTCACTTTGTTACAGTTACAGGGGAGAAATGGGTTAGGGTTAGGGTTAGGGTTAGGGTTAGGGTTGGGGTTGAGAACCTCTGTGGGTCATTAGAATGCTCTTGAACATACTTTATTTTGCTCACTTTGTTACGTTTACTGTGTTTTCCTATATATCTAGATATATAGTATTACACTCGCTTTGTTACAGTTAGAGGGGAGAAATGGGGTAGGGTTAGGTTTAGGGTTAGGGTTAGGGTTAGGGTTAGGGTTAGGGTTGAGAACCTCTGTGGGTCATTAGAATCCTCTTGAACATGCTTTATTTTGATCACTTTGTTACGTTTCCTCTGTTTTCCTGTATATATATATACATATAGTATTACACTCACTTTGTTACAGTTACAGGGGAGAAATGGGTTAGGGTTAGGGTTAGGTTTAGGGTTAGGGTTAGGGTTAGGGTTAGGGTTAGGGTTGAGAACCTCTGTGGGTCATTAGAATGCTCTTGAACATGTTTTATTTTGCTCACTTTGTTACGTTTCCTCTGTTTTCCTGTATATATATATACATATAGTATTACACTCACTTTGTTACAGTTACAGGGGAGAAATGGGTTAGGGTTAGGGTTAGGGTTAGGGTTAGGGTTAGGGTTGAGTACCTCTGTGGGTCATTAGAATGCTCTTGAACATGCTTTATTTTGCTCACTTTGTTACATTTACTGTGTTTTCCTATATATCTATATATATAGTGTTGCACTCACTTTGTTACAGTTACAGGGGAGAAATGGGTTAGGGTTAGGGTTAGGGTTAGGGTTAGGGTTGGGGTTGAGAACCTCTGTGGGTCATTAGAATGCTCTTGAACATACTTTATTTTGCTCACTTTGTTACGTTTACTGTGTTTTCCTATATATCTAGATATATAGTATTACACTCGCTTTGTTACAGTTAGAGGGGAGAAATGGGGTAGGGTTAGGTTTACGGTTAGGGTTAGGGTTAGGGTTAGGGTTAGGGTTAGGGTTGAGAACCTCTGTGGGTCATTAGAATCCTCTTGAACATGCTTTATTTTGATCACTTTGTTACGTTTCCTCTGTTTTCCTGTATATATATATACATATAGTATTACACTCACTTTGTTACAGTTACAGGGGAGAAATGGGTTAGGGTTAGGGTTAGGTTTAGGGTTAGGGTTAGGGTTAGGGTTAGGGTTAGGGTTAGGGTTGAGAACCTCTGTGGGTCATTAGAATGCTCTTGAACATGTTTTATTTTGCTCACTTTGTTACGTTTCCTCTGTTTTCCTGTATATATATATACATATAGTATTACACTCACTTTGTTACAGTTACAGGGGAGAAATGGGTTAGGGTTAGTGTTAGGGTTAGGGTTAGGGTTAGGGTTAGGGTTGAGTACCTCTGTGGGTCATTAGAATGCTCTTGAACATGCTTTATTTTGCTCACTTTGTTACATTTACTGTGTTTTCCTATATATCTATATATATAGTGTTGCACTCACTTTGTTACAGTTACAGGGGAGAAATGGGTTAGGGTTAGGGTTAGGGTTAGGGTTAGGGTTGGGGTTGAGAACCTCTGTGGGTCATTAGAATGCTCTTGAACATACTTTATTTTGCTCACTTTGTTACGTTTACTGTGTTTTCCTATATATCTAGATATATAGTATCACACTTTGTTACAGTTACAGGGGAGA
>NW_026914861.1:0-3812 GCF_034315485.1 Pezoporus occidentalis
ACTCCTCTCTGACAGTATGACTCCTCTATGACTCCTCTATGACTCCTCTATGACTCCTCTATGACTCCTCTATGACTCCTCTATGACTCTATGACTCCTCTATGACTCCTCTATGACTCCTCTATGACTCCTCTATGACTCCTCTATGACTCCTCTATGACTCCTCTATGACTCCTCTATGACAGTATGACTCCTCTATGACTCCTCTATCTCTATGACTCCTCTATGACTCCTCTATGACTCCTCTATGACTCCTCTATGACTCCTCTCTATGACTCCTCTATGACTCCTCTATGACTCCTCTATGACTCCTCTATGACTCCTCTATGACT
Source organism: Pezoporus occidentalis (assembly GCF_034315485.1). Taxonomy (NCBI): domain Eukaryota; kingdom Metazoa; phylum Chordata; class Aves; order Psittaciformes; family Psittacidae; genus Pezoporus; species Pezoporus occidentalis. Next base: position 333 of record NW_026914861.1, read on the forward strand.
CCTCTATGACTCCTCTATGACTCCTCTATGACTCCTCTATGACTCCTCTATGACTCCTCTATGACTCCTCTATGACTCCTCTATGACTCCTCTATGACTCCTCTATGACTCCTCTATGACTCCTCTATGACTCCTCTATGACTCCTCTATGACTCCTCTATGACTCCTCTATGACTCCTCTATGACTCGTCTATGACTCTATGACTCCTCTATGACTCCTCTATGACTCCTCTATGACTCCTCTATGACTCCTCTATCTATGACTCCTCTATGACTCCTCTATGACTCCTCTATGACTCCTCTATGACTCCTCTATGACTCCTCTATGACTCCTCTATGACTCCTCTATGACTCCTCTATGACTCCTCTATGACTCCTCTATGACTCCTCTATGACTCCTCTATGACTCCTCTATGACTCCTCTATGACTCCTCTATGACTCCTCTATGACTCTCTATCTATGACTCCTCTATGACTCCTCTATGACTCCTCTATGACTCCTCTATGACTCCTCTATGACTCCTCTATGACTCCTCTATGACTCCTCTATGACTCCTCTATGACTCCTCTATGACTCCTCTATGACTCCTCTATGACTCCTCTATGACTCCTCTATGACTCCTCTATGACTCCTCTATGACTCCTCTATGACTCCTCTATGACTCCTCTATGACTCCTCTATGACTCCTCTATGACTCCTCTATGACTCCTCTATGACTCCTCTATGACTCCTCTATGACTCCTCTATGACTCCTCTATGACTCCTCTATGACTCCTCTATGACTCCTCTATGACTCCTCTATGACTCCTCTATGACTCCTCTATGACTCCTCTATGACTCCTCTATGACTCCTCTATGACTCCTCTATGACTCCTCTATGACTCCTCTATGACTCCTCTATGACTCCTCTATGACTCCTCTATGACTCCTCTATGACTCCTCTATGACTCCTCTATGACTCCTCTATGACTCCTCTATGACTCCTCTATGACTCCTCTATGACTCCTCTATGACTCCTCTATGACTCCTCTATGACTCCTCTATGACTCCTCTATGACTCCTCTATGACTCCTCTATGACTCCTCTATGACTCCTCTATGACTCCTCTATGACTCCTCTATGACTCCTCTATGACTCCTCTATGACTCCTCTATGACTCCTCTATGACTCCTCTATGACTCCTCTATGACTCCTCTATGACTCCTCTATGACTCCTCTATGACTCCTCTATGACTATGACTCCTCTATGACTCCTCTATGACTCCTCTATGACTCCTCTATGACTCCTCTATGACTCCTCTATGACTCCTCTATGACTCCTCTATGACTCCTCTATGACTCCTCTATGACTCCTCTATGACTCCTCTATGACTCCTCTATGACTCCTCTATGACTCCTCTATGACTCCTCTATGACTCCTCTATGACTCCTCTATGACTCCTCTATGACTCCTCTATGACTCCTCTATGACTCCTCTATGACTCCTCTATGACTCCTCTATGACTCCTCTATGACAGTATCCTCTATGACTCCTCTATGACTCCTCTATGACTCCTCTATGACTCCTCTATGACTCCTCTATGACTCCTCTATGACTCCTCTATGACTCCTCTATGACTCCTCTATGACTCCTCTATGACTCCTCTATGACTCCTCTATGACTCCTCTATGACTCCTCTATGACTCCTCTATGACTCCTCTATGACTCCTCTATGACTCCTCTATGACTCCTCTATGACTCCTCTATGACTCCTCTATGACTCCTCTATGACTCCTCTATGACTCCTCTATGACAGTATGACTCCTCTATGACTCCTCTATGACAGTATGACTCCTCTATGACTCCTCTATGACTCTATGACTCCTCTATGACTCCTCTATGACAGTATGACTCCTCTATGACTCCTCTATGACAGTATGACTCCTCTATGACTCCTCTATGACTCCTCTATGACTCCTCTATGACTCCTCTATGACTCCTCTATGACTCCTCTATGACTCCTCTATGACTCCTCTATGACTCCTCTATGACTCCTCTATGACTCCTCTATGACTCCTCTATGACTCCTCTATGACTCCTCTATGACTCCTCTATGACTCCTCTATGACTCCTCTATGACTCCTCTATGACTCCTCTATGACTCCTCTATGACTCCTCTATGACAGTATGACTCCTCTATGACTCCTCTATGACTCCTCTATGACTCCTCTATGACTCCTCTATGACTCCTCTATGACTCCTCTATGACTCCTCTATGACTCCTCTCTATGACTCCTCTATGACTCCTCTATGACTCCTCTATGACTCCTCTATGACTCCTCTATGACTCCTCTATGACTCCTCTATGACTCCTCTATGACTCCTCTATGACTCCTCTATGACTCCTCTATGACTCCTCTATGACTCCTCTATATGACTCCTCTATGACTCCTCTATGACTCCTCTATGACTCCTCTATGACTCCTCTATGACTCCTCTATGACTCCTCTATGACTCCTCTATGACTCCTCTATGACTCCTCTATGACTCCTCTATGACTCCTCTATGACTCCTCTATGACTCCTCTATGACTCCTCTATGACTCCTCTATGACTCCTCTATGACTCCTCTATGACTCCTCTCTATGACTCCTCTATGACTCCTCTATGACTCCTCTATGACTCCTCTATGACTCCTCTATGACTCCTCTATGACTCCTCTATGACTCCTCTATGACTCCTCTATGACTCCTCTATGACAGTATGACTCCTCTATGACTCCTCTATGATCCTCTATGACTCCTCTATGACTCCTCTATGACTCCTCTATGACTCCTCTATGACTCCTCTATGACTCCTCTATGACTCCTCTATCTATGACTCCTCTATGACTCCTCTATGACTCCTCTATGACTCCTCTATGACTCCTCTATGACTCCTCTATGACTCCTCTATGACTCCTCTATGACTCCTCTATGACTCCTCTATGACTCCTCTATGACTCCTCTATGACTCCTCTATGACTCCTCTATGACTCCTCTATGACTCCTCTATGACTCCTCTATGACTCCTCTATGACTCCTCTATGACTCAGTATGACTCCTCTATGACTCCTCTATGACTCCTCTATGACTCCTCTATGACTCCTCTATGACTCCTCTATGACTCCTCTATGACTCCTCTATGACTCCTCTATGACTCCTCTATGACTCCTCTATGACTCCTCTATGACTCCTCTATGACTCCTCTATGACTCCTCTATGACTCCTCTATGACTCCTCTATGACTCCTCTGACTCCTCTATGACTCCTCTATGACTCCTCTATGACTCCTCTATGACTCCTCTATGACTCCTCTATGACTCCTCTATGACTCCTCTATGACTCCTCTATGACTCCTCTATGACAGTATGACTCCTCTATGACTCCTCTATGACTCCTCTATGACTCCTCTATGACTCCTCTATGACTCCTCTATGACTCCTCTATGACTCCTCTATA
>NW_026914862.1:0-6014 GCF_034315485.1 Pezoporus occidentalis
GGCGGGTGCTGGTGCCCAGGCGTTGGTCCCTACGGTGGGTGCCAGCGCCGGGGTCCCCGCAGTGGGTGCCCCTGAGGTAGGTACAGCTGCTCGGCGGCCACCGGCTGCTCAGACCGACGACTCCTCAGGGTTGGAGTCGGGCAGGGGCTGGCGCTGCTGCAGTTTGCGCCGCAGCTCCTCGGCCAGGTCGGCGCAGGGCGGCCGCTCCTCGGCACCCAGCGCCAGGCGGATGTAGCCGTTGGAGGAGGAACCACGCAGGGGACCAAGGTGGATGCGGGTGGGTGAGTGAAGGGGCTGCCCAGGGATGCCGCTTGGTGGCGAGGTGGCACCGGGGGGGCCGCCGTTGCGGCACGTGGCGTGACCCGGCACGATTTTGAGCGAGCCGTCCGAGTAGTAGTAACTGGCTGGGTCCCAGAGCTTCTCATCCGAGTCGGAGGCGGCGCTGGGGACGAAGCGGGGACTGGGGGGCTCCTTGGGCAGCTCGATGGGGTACACCAGGGTGCTCTCAATGGCTTTGGTGCCTTTCCCCAGCTCCTCCCGCAGCCGCCGCCACAGCGAGAACACCACGAGCACCAGCACCAGGCACAGCGCGCCCAGGCACACGGCCACCACCCACACCAGCCCCAGGCTCTCCAGCGGCGCCCTCGTCTCCAGGGGTACCCCGGCCCCGGCCAGCACCACCACCCGGTACACCTCCCCGCCCAGGCGGGCACCCTGCTCCTCCGAGAAGCACCGGTACGTGCCGCTGTGCTGAGCCCCTGCTCCCGGCACCACCAGCGCCCGCAGGCGGGTGTCGTGCAGCACCAGCGCCTGCTCGGCCGGCAGCGCCCGGCCCTCGAAGGTCCACAGCGCCTGTGCCAGGTTGGAGCCCAAGCGGCACGTGAGAACCAGGTCGGTGCCCGCCACCACCGTCACGTTTTTGGGGGTGATGGAGCCTGTGGGAGAGCGGCGCAGGGTCAGGAGGGGAGGCAAAAAGCCAGGGAGGACCCAAGCCCCGCGTGGCGTTGCCGCGGTCTCACCTTGCTTGGCCACCTGAGGCAGGGTGCAGGCACGGGTGTCGGAGCTCAGCACGTCCTGGACCAGTTGGGACCTGTGGGAGGAGGTGGTGGAAGTGAAGGGGGTCCCTGTGGCACAGCGGGTGTCCCCCCATCCCCACAGGGACCCCCCTGTACCCGTTGAGGCCGTCAGTGCGCACGCAGAGGCTGGCGTTGCGGCTCCAGGCGCAGTAGGGATCCCGGGCGAGGACGCAGTCGGTGCACGACTGGTACCGGCTGCAATCGGCCAGCGGCAACTGGGCTAACTGGAACCGGGAGCCAGCGAAGAGCAGCTTCTGCGAGGGTAGAAGGGGTGAGGTGACACCCGAGGTGACACCCAGACACTGTCCCCTGCCCCGGGGCACCTCTCACCTTCCGTCCAGCCAGCACCAGGCTCTCCACGGGCTGCGCCGGCTCGAATACCTGCAGCTCCTCAACCAGATGGATGCGAGTGCCCAGGTTCAGCGCCTTGTGCACCCAGCCATCACCTGCGGGTCCCAGCGGGCTGTGAGAGACATTCCCACACCGGGACCTTCCCGTGGTGGCTTCCCCTCAGCCCGGCACCTACCCGTGCCGATGAAGAGCACCTCGTAGATGGCACCGTCCAGCCCGGCCACTCGGTCCACCACGAGCTGGGTGAAGTTGGAGTCCTTCTTGAGCAGCAGCGGGCGGCCGCGGTGTGGCAGGATGGGCTCGTCCATGAGCGGGTGCTTCTTGGCGAAGTTGAGGGTGTTGTCGGGCAGCTCAAGGGAGCTGGCGAAGCCGTTCTGGCGGTGCCAGTCCGTGATGCACTGTGGGACCGAGGTCACCGTCACTGAGGGACTGTATCCGTACCCCATCTCCCTCCCCACTGCCAGTACTTGCACTCACCGCGCCGGGACGGGGACTTGGCACCTCATCTGAGTACCGGCCCCACTTCTGCGCCTGCTCCCGGTATTCCTTGTAGGGGCCCTCGAATGCCTTCTTCACCTCCAGGATGTGGTACCGGCAAATGGCCGAAACATCCACGTCCCCCCTGCAAGCAACAGGGCGGGATGGAGGGGAGCCACCAGTTCTGGGGCTGATGCCACCTCCCCATGGACCCACCGCCAGTTCTGGGGCTGATGCCACCTCCCCATGGACCCACCGCCAGTTCTGGGGCTGATGCCACCTCCCCATGGACCCACTGCCAGTTCTGGGGCTGATGCCACCTCCCCATGGACTCACCAGCGGGCCTGGAAGACCCCAAAAAAGGTGGTGTCCTGCCATTCATCCCCGGGCAGGGTGAACACAGCCTGGAGGCGGTTGAAGTGGAGCTGCTGCTCGGGGGCTGAACACACCAAACGGGCCTTCAGGAACGTTGTCCACTTCTTCTGCAGCGTGCGGGCCCCGCCGACGTCCCCCTGCGCACCCAACCGGTGTCACCGCAGGGTGAAGCCACACCAGGACGCCGTCCCTCGCCCCGGTGTCCCCTCCCTGTACCTTGCAGACCCGGGCCACGCGGGCCACCACTTGCTCGGCGTAGCAGTCGTACTCCACCGCGCGCTCGCTGAAGAAGAAGTAAACTTTGTCATCGTCGCCGGTGGCGCTGGCCGCGCTCTCCTGCACGTAGGCTGAGGCCACAAAGTGGGGCTCTGTGGTGGAAAAGGGACATCAACCCCATGCCACGGGTTGGGGGTGTCCACGCAGTCCTCCCCCCCCATGTTCCCCCCAGCCCTACCGTTCAACCAGGAGGTGAGATACTCGGTCTTCATGGAGTAGTGGGGGCCCAGGTTGCGGAGGATGACGGGCTCCGTGCCCAGGAAGTTGTTGAAGGTGGCTGAGTAGAGCTCCCCGTCTGCGAGAAACAGGGTTAGGAAGGGGACAGGGGCTGGGGTGGGACCCCCCCGCTGGCCCCAGCAGTGCCACTTACCCACGATGAGGCCGGTGTGTCCCTTGGTGGGGTCATAGGGGCACTTCCCTTTGCCGTCCTCAAAAGCCACTTGGTCCAGGGTGAAGCCAGAGAGTTCCTGTGGGGCACAGGAGCAGGTGGGGGGGGTTCAACACCCACCCTGGTTCATGTCACCATGAGGTGATCTGAGCACCCCTGAGCAGCCCTGGTCCCCCAGATGAGCCTCTGGGGAACAGGGACACCACTGGATGATGCTTCTGGGCACAGGGACACCCCTGGGTGATGCTCCTGGAACAGGGACACTCCAAAGATAACCTTTCTGGGACAAAGACAGCCCATTACAGAGACAGGGATACCCCTAACAACGCTCCAGGGTGACACCCCTGGGCCACCCTATGGGAACAAGGCCACCCCTTAATCATGCCCCTGGGGACAGGGACACCCTTGGATGATGCTCCTGGGAATAGAGACATCTATGGAGCACCTTCCTCAGGACAGGGGCACCCCTGGGAGATGCTTCTGGGGCAGGGATACCCCCCAGACAGCCCTTCTGGGATGAGCACAGACACATTATGGGGAAAAGAACACCCTAACAAAGCTCCAGGTGGTCAAAGGGACACCCCCAGACCAGCCTCACAGGAACAAGGCAACCCCTTAATGACACCCCTGGGGACAGGGACATCCCTGGAGCACCCTTTTGGGGATAGGGACACCCCTTGGTGATGCTCCCAAGGCCGGGTGGGGGTGTCCAGGGGGGGAAGCAGGGGGGTGACAGGTTCTGGGGTGCCCCCATGGCTGCACTCACAATGTAGGTGCACTTGGGCTGGAAGGCGTAGGTGCCGCAGGCGTAGAGATGGGAACTGTTGTAGCTCTGCAGGAACCGCACGTAGTTGAAGCAGTCGGTCTGGGGGGGGGGGGACAAGAGGCGGTTAAGGGGGGACACAGCAGGATGCCCTGTCACCCTTTCATCCCCCCCACTGCAACCACAGCACCCGCTTGCCCAACCTGGTTGTTCTTGCCCTTCTGGATGCACTCGGCTTTCTTATCCACGGGGGCTTCCCAGGAGATCTGGGGATGGAGACAAGGGGTCAGGGGGCTCCAAACACCCCCCACCCCCCCCCAGACCCTCCAGGAACACCCCGTGGGGGGGTCCCTGGGGCCTCACCGCTGCCTTGAGCTCCACGGTGCCGGTGGCCACGGCGAAAACGGCCTCCCGGGCCCCCACGTAGAGCAGCGCCTCAGCCGCGTCCAGCGTCAGCGTCAGGTAGTGAGAGACCCCCCCCTGCGAGAAGCGCTTGGCCACGTCCTGCAGCTCTGTTGGGAGGGGGGGGCACAAAGAGGGGGGACATGGGGGTGAAGCCCCAGCCCCGCCGGGCACCCGCAGCCCCCCCCCTTGACCCCCTCCTGCAGAGCACAAAGGGCTCTTTGTCACCGGGGCGGGCGCTGGCGGCGCCGCGCGAACACTGCGGCCTTTGGAGGGACCCCGCGGACCCCCCCCGGCACCGGCACTACAGAAAGGCACCATTGAGAGGGGGGCACCGGGGCCCCTGGGTGGGGATGGGGACACGGGGATGGCACGGCATGGGGATGGCATTGAGGATGGTACCACATGGGGACAGCATTGGGGATGGCACGGACACACAAGGCAATGGGACAGCATGGGGATGGCACATGGGTGGCACAGGGACGCTGGGTGCTGGCACAGCATGGGGATGGCACAGGAAAGGACAGGAGTCAAGCACGGGCATGGCACAGGGATGTGGGTCATGGGCATGGGGACAACACAGGGACAGGGGACATGGCACAGGGACGCTGGCACAGCGCAGGGATAGAGGACACAGGGCACTGCCACTGCACCAGGGCATGGGGACACAGGGCATGGCACAGGGACATGGCACACGGCAGATGGGGACACACAGTACTGGCACAGGACGGGGACACAGGGTGCTGGCACGGCTAAAGGATGGCACCTCGGGGTGCTGGCATGGCAGAGGGACACAGCACAGGGATGGGGACCCCAGGCACTGGCACGGCACGGGGGCACCGCGCTACGTTCCCAAGAGTCCCCCTCTGCTCTCACAGACCCCCAACGCAGGGGGGGTCCCCACAGCACTGCCAAGCTGGGAGGGGACAGAACGTGCCCGAGGTGGGGACAACAGAGCCCCAGGGAGCAGCACCCCAACCCTCTCCATTCCCCTCTCCCTGGACGCCCGCAGTTACTCACCCGCGTACGGGACGGTCTTGCGGGGCACGGCGCTCCACGAAGACCCCGGTGCCGCGGCAGCGGTGGCAGCGGTGGCGAGGGCCAGCAGCGAGGCGAGGGCCAGAAGCCAGTGGGGGGCCATTGCGGGAGGGGACGGGACAGGGAGACAGAGCCTGGGGGGGGCACACGGACACGGCCGGGCCCCGTTAGGGTAACGGGGCATCACGCGGGCGGCGCGGGGACAAGGAGGCCATTGAGGAACGCGCATCACGAGGCCGGGGTGCCCCACGCAGTGGGGCGGGGGACACACACACACACACACACACACGCGGGTCCCCAATCGCTGACCCCCCCCAATCACGGTCCCTCCTCCGGTGGTGACGAGCAATGGGGCGGAGGGGGGTCCACGGAGGAGGAAACGGGCCCTTCCGCTTCCCCCCCACGTCACCCCCGGCCCTGCCCCGGTGTGTTCGGGGGTGCCCCAGCCGTGCGCCCCCCCCACCCCGCACCAGGCTGGGCAGGATGCGGCCGGGAATTGTTCTGCCCTGCCCAGCGGGAAGCAGGAAGCGGAGAGGAGGGGGGGGTCTGGGGGAGCCTGCATCAGCTCGGGAAGGATTTCCGGGAGGGTGGGGGGCCGGGAATGGGACCCCACGGGCGTGGGAATGGGGGACGCCCCAGAGCGGGGAGGGGGTGCGGGCAGGGGGCTGGTGGTGCCATGGGCATGGTCAGGGTGCCATGGGTACGGTTGGGGTGTCGTGGTCAAAGCTGGGGTGCAATGGACACAGCTGGGGTGCCACAGGCACAGTGAGGGTGCCATGGGCATGGTCAGGGTGCCGTGGACATGGCTGGGGTGCTACAGGCATGGCTCTGGCGATGCCAGGGTGCCATGGGCATGGTTGGGGTGCCA